>NC_141029.1:15615000-15800000 GCF_052040795.2 Danio rerio
TTTCTCACTGTCTCTCTGATAAAGCGGATGGTTATCAGTGGGTGTGCGTGTGATTGGCAGAGAGGGTGATGAGAGGATGATGATAAACGGGTGTCAGTGTGAAAGAGGCCTGAGGGCTTGACGGCAGGGAGTTGACGGCACAATGGCATCGCAGATAAGAACGAAAAGATGAGTCCGCGGCCCCTCAGAATGACTGCAAAACGACAGACAGACAGAGGAAGGAAGAGAAGGGAAAACAGACGGGGAGAGAGAGGGGAAGGAACAAAGGGTGAAAAATGAAGGGCTTATGGAGAAAGGGTTACGGTGGAAGACGTTAATGACACAATAAGATGATGAAGTGATGGGAGATGGAAACTCAACAGACAGAAGGCCAAATGAGACACATATACACAAGGAAATATAAAACAGACTGATAGAAAGGAAAAGGAAAAATTGGTAAAGACTGAGATGGTGGGCTTAGACGAACTAAGAGTTAGAATTTTAGAACTGTGTGGAATATATTGGAACCAATGACTTTAAAATGATACTAATGCAAATTGTTTAGTTCATTAAGTTTTGTTTAATTAGTTAGAAACAATAGATCTATGCAAAACGCATTTTACTTCATATCATGTAGTCTATTAAAAAAAAGTATCTGGCCATTTACCTGCAATGCAATTCAAAAGTTTAAAAGAAGTTAATCTGTTTATTCAGCAAGGATATTTAAATGTGAAGTGAATTTTTAATTATTTTTTCTAAAATATTTGGTTGTTTGTAACGTCACATTAAAAAATATGTTTTGAACATTAATTACAATAAAAATAAATATGCATATTATGTATTATATATATATATATATATATATATATATATATATATATATATATATATATATATATATATATATATATATATATATTTATATATATATATATATATATATATATATATATATATATATATATATATATATATATATATATATATATATATATTATATGCTATGACTCCTAAAATTCAGCTTTGACATAACAGAAAAAAATAATTTGAATTCTTTCATCTAGAAAAAAAATTTGTTTTATTACAATTTTCCACCACAGCGGAACGAGCAGCCAACTTGTCCAACATATGTTTTACACAGCGGATGGCCTTCCAGCTGCAACCCAGTACTGGGAAACATCATTTTTCTTATAGCGCATGTCTTTGGGCTGTGAGGGTAACCGGAGCACCCAGAGGAAACCCACACCAACACGGGGAAAACATGCAAACTCAACACAGAAATGCCAACTGGCCCAGCTGGGACTCGAACCTGCGACCTTCTTGCTGTGAGGCGACAGCGCTACCCACTGTGCCACCACGCCATCCATTACTATCATTATATTTATAATAATTCTGACTTTCATTAAAAATGTAAACTTGGTAAGAATAGCATCCTCATAAATAAATAAATCTAATCTACCGCAAACTTTTACCAAACATGAAACTCAAAAACAATCATTTAATAAATGCGGCCCATGTTGTGTTCAATTGAATAGCACCAGTGTGGAGAAAATACTATTAATAATTATTTTCAGTTTTTTTCTGGTTTATCATTAACATTTGTATCTATGCAAGCTATTCTAAATAGCAAAACCTTCATTTTTAACTTGATTCAAAATTACTAAATGTAAAAACTAACAGCAATTTAGATGAAAAACAGATAAAAGGATGAACATTATATGTTTAAGTATTTAATTGTATAACCCCAAATCAGAAAAAGTTGGGACAGTATGGAAAAAGCAAATAAAAAAAAGAAAGTAGTGATTTCTAAATTTACTTTGACTTGTAAATTTAGAAATCACTACTTTCTCATTTGCGTTTTCCATACTGTCCTAACTTTGTCTGATTTGGGTTTGTACTTACTTTTTTTATCAGTTGTATCAACCAACCAGCAACTACAAAAAACAAATATGTTTCATTTATATTAATAAGTTAGAAATGGGGAAAAACTCAGAAAAACCACGAATCAAAAACAACCCTGATTTTAGAGTCCATTATGGCCACAGTAATATCCTAATGCTAATTTATTAGCCTTTCTGTGTGTTTGATGCAATTTGTTACACTTGTCTACTAAAACATGTTGTCGTCTTTCTTATCTCCAATAAGTGCATTTAAGTTTCCCTTTTAAACCACATCAGTTTATTGCATGTTTTCATGTCGCACATGTATAAAGACAGAAACAAAGCTGGACCGGAAGCTAGATTAACATTTTGTTTGTTTTAAATTGATGGTTTTGTGCCAAATATTAGCATCATTGACCCACACCCAGACACTAACCTGCTATAATATTGTCACCAATGACTAAATCTCCAAAACACAAAAAACAACAGTTAATTGTAGCTCTGACGACATGAGGGTTAAAAATGACTGAAAAACAGCTGCGGGTGAAGTATATTGATCGCAATTACTCAGTTTGTGATCACATCTCTGTTTTATTCTGTTGATATGTAATTTCAAATATTCGTAGCTTGAAGCAGATGGAAATATGACTGGATTGTGCTCAATCTTACAGCTATTACGAAGGCTTAAAGGGAGCAGTGCTCATAATATTGAGCGGGGGAAAAGAATAAAAATAGACTACTGGGATACATAACCTGGTTTGTATTTTAGTACGAAACAGTTTAGCTCTTTTTAGGGTAAGAGGTTTTTGAGTTATTGCCGCTTTTCACTAAATGTGTCAGGAATATCGAAAACAAAACTAACTTAACCACGCTCTTTTACACAGCTTTTACACAGCTTGCCCCCTCACACAGCTTGTTCCACACTGGCATTTCTCCCCTTGGCTTTTAGGTTTTGGAAAGGAAAAAAATATTCCACCACCCCGTCCAAACCTTTAGGATACCGAAATCAGATTTGCACAGTCCATATGCACAACACTTTGGGTTGTTTCACTCACTCAAAAGCTTGACAGGCCTGCATGTAGCTACGGTTGCTAACCCATGATTAGTGAGTGGCGGTTTTTGAGTGTGGCTTAGCAAGGGGTCAATTGCACAATATCGGGGATTTTATTGGTTGCAGAGATAAATAAATAAAATGAATTCAGAAAATGTCAAATCAGTGATTAGCTTTCAGAGTCATCAAGACTTAATCATCTGTATCCAAAAATTATATTCCTTGTTTTCTTCTATTGTTTCAAAGCCTTTTCACACTAGGACTTTAAGGATTTTTCATCCTTGTATTTCATGAATGAGGTCCACTGAGCACAATTTATCATTTCTCACAACAACAAAACAACATGTATCCCTATAAACCACATTCACAGAGAGAAAATTCACAAGTTTTTTTTTTTTTTTCCATTCACTAGAGGAAAAAAATGGTATTATAAGATACAAATGTTTGTTTCATGATATCAGGCATATAATATTATTTTATAATAGTGATATAATATCACCTAAATCCTTTTTTTGTTATGTTTATTACATCAGTATTTTATTAATATTTTTTTATGTTTTAGGACTATTTTATGTTAGTGTTATACCTTTTTTTTCCTCTCTGGATCTGAACAGACGTGGCCTCTAAACGATTTTCCTTGCAAGTTGCAATTTTTCAAAAGAAAATCTCATTTTGCGTTTCACGGAAGAAAGAAAGCCAAGTTTGAAACGACGTGGGGTTGAGTGAACTATTCCTTTAAGTTGACCGACCATAAAGCCGCTGAACACTTTCTTGGAATTACACTTTTCTACAACCCATAAATGTTATTAGCAAAGCACTGGCCGTACTTATGGCTTTCACATTCTACATTCAAAGTGCAAGTGATAATTCATTTTTTCCCCTCTCAATTTCAAGGATCATTTGCGGGGAGCAGAGAGCATCCAGCATTCCTCACGGTGATGGCACAGCCGGTTGCTATGGTGAAAGTCTGGTTTAGACGTGGTAGAGGAGTCATGCTGTGAGGATGTGACCCCATCAACCCTCCTTACTGTCCGTCTGTGCTCTGAATGTGCTTTGGGGAATTTTGGACTCTGACAAAAGCCTTTGTTCGAAAAAGAGATTGCAAAAAAAGCTAAAACATTAAAGATCTGCAAATATGTATGCAACTTAAGAATCTGTAGAATTTAAATCCAAACATCAGTAGAAGAAAATATAATAAAAATTGTAGCCTGCCAGAAAATCGTCCAGAAGAATTATAAATAGAATTATATGTAATTATATATAACCTTGTCAGCTTTAATAATAATAATAATAATAATTATAATAATAATAATAATAATAATAATAATAACAACTATTAGTAGTAGTATTATTATTATTACTAGTAGTATTAGTAGTAATAGTTCTATTATACAACTACTACTACAACAACAACAACAATAATAATTGTTCCTGCTGTTGTTGATATAGTCTAAAGGCCTGTTCACGCCAAGGACAATAACAATACTTATAGCTGATATAGTTGTATTTTGTTCTATATTTAAAAGAACAGCAGAAACCATGACACAATAAGACTATAATAAAAATAGTATATAAAAATAATATAATTGTAAACATTTCTAGAATGCCTTTTTTTCAGCTGATGTGCATTTTTCTTTTTTAATGTCAATCATAAACCATCAGAGAGAATTGAAACTGGCATACATGCAGTATGTGCTTATAACAAATAGAAAAATGTGCGTTAAAGTGAATGCTAATGTTTATTGCAACAGATACTGATCGCTAAGTGTGAATGGCTCTTACTTAAGTATCATATGTCTGTACTACTTTTTTTACTAATTACTGTTATTAACTGTTATTTTAGTTCTGTTATTATTAATTACTGTTATTTTAATCATACTTAAACATATCCAGTTTTTAAGAAAGCTTTAGCTGACAATTGAATTTGACACCAGAACACTTTTATGCTCTACTGAAAAACAAACAATTATGTTTGTTTTATTTTTATTTTTATTTTATTTTTTGTGCCATTGTATTTAATTATGCTTGCAATTTATTTATTAATTTCTACACAAATACGCATCACAAAATCTATCTGATGACTGACCGGCCGAAAGACCGAGTAGCCAACCAACCAATAAACAAATCAACCAACCAACCAACCAACCAATGAACAAACCAACCAACCAACCAAGGAACCAACTAACCAACCAACAAACTATCCAACTAACCAACCATCCATCCATACAACTTTCTAGTCATCCATCCATCTTTCTGGTCATCCATTCAGCCATCATATACAGTAGAAGTCAGAATTATTAGCCCCCCTGAATTATTAGAACCCCTGTTTTTCCCGATTTCTGTTCAACAGAGTAGATTTCTTCAACACATTTCTAAACATTATAGTTTTAATAACTCATCTCTAATAACTGATTTGTTTTATCTTTGCTATGAGGACAGTAAATAATATTTTACTAGATATTTTTCAAGACACTTCTATGCAGCTTAAAGTGACTTTTAAAGGCTAAACTAGATTAATTAGGTTAACTAGGCAGGTTAGGTTTATTAGGCAAGTTATTGTATAACGATGGCTTGTTCTGTAGACTAACGAAAAAAAAGTTAGCTTAAAGGGGCTAATAATTTTGTCCTTAAAATGGTGTTTAAAAAAATAATAACTGCTTTTATTTTAGCCGAAATAAAACAAATAAGACTTTCTCCAGAAGAAAAAACATTATCAGACATGCTGTGAAAATTTCCTTGATCTGTTAAATATAATATGGGAAATATTAAAAAAAGCAACAAAAATTCAAAGGGGGGCTAATAATTTCAACTATATATATATATATATATATATATATATATATATATATATATATATATATATATATATATATATATATATATTTTTTTTTTTTTTTTTTTTTTTTTAATGAAGCAAAGCTTTAACTGGTGTTTGAGTGTTTTTTGCTGGTGTACAGGAACAGAGAGTATGTATCAGAAATGTCGATCAGAGGTATTGAAGGCCGGCTCTAATGTTTAGATGCGCTGTGGGACTCAGAGGAGGCTGGCGAGAGAGTCTCTAATCCCAGACTGGCTCATTAGTCATCTCTCTCCTTGATTAATGCATGTGTTTGTTTGTGTTGTGTGAGCCCTTCCCCTCTGCTTTCTGAAGCTGCTTAATGAATAATCTTTTTATATGCAAGTGCCACAAAGCCTTGATCTTCTCAATGAAAAGCAGAAAAATTGGGATGTAAGCTAATGATAAGATATGAGGAAGAGATTTTTGTTTTAAATAAAAGCACAGCATTAAACAACAAAAACAACAACATATAGAGTACAGTGGGAACTAAAAGTGTAACAACTCATTGAAAATCAAGGATTTTTTAATAATCCATTTAAAGATAAACAATAGAAGGTTTGTGAAAATATTCAAATCTAAAGAAAACCCATGATGTAAAATTAGAAAGAACTATTTTAGATGTTAAACATTTTTAGATCACTAGCAAAATGAGTACATGTGTCTAATTGATTAGGTGACATTGGATTGCGGCTTTGGGTCGTTCAAGGTAAAACATAAGGGAGAATTTCATGTATCATGTATTAATAATATATATATATATATATATATATATATATATATATATATATATATATATATATATATATATATTAGCGCTGTCAAAATTAACGCGTTAACGCATGCGATTAATTTTAAATAATTAACGCGTTAAAAAAAATTAACGCAATTAACGCAGTTCAGGTTTTTTTACTTCCTGTTGTGGTGGACGTGTGTTCAGCATGCAATAAATGTGGATAAGACCAAGGAAGCACTTTTTGAAGGCAAGTTCCAGTATAAAACAATTAGTTGCATCACAAGTTATCCAGAGTTTCATGCAATTTCGGGTGTTTCATTTTTAACTTTCGACATCTGTTGTAAGTTGATACCGCATGGCGAACAGAAAGAAAATCCCCCGCATTTCGTGACTCGGTGTTCTTTTAAGGCAGGGGTCTCAAACTCGCGGCCCGCGGGCCATTTGCGGCCCTCAGTGCAATATTTTGTGGCCCGCGCCGACCACTGTACACTGACAGAATCAGCGGAGCGGGGAGAGAGAGCGCTCCCCGCTCCGCTGATTCTATCCGTACACAGCGGTCACTGGCATTCCCCGCCCGCTGTGTAAACAAAGGGGCGGGGATGCCGGTGATGTCACCACGCACCCCGCCCCTTTGTTAGACGCTGTGACGGGCGGGAAGTGTTAGGAGGGAACTCGCGCCGGCCAGAACCAAGTTAAGCTGTTCCCGCCCCTGCCTGCCACTTAGCTACCTATCTGCAGCCTGCCACCTACCTAGCTACAGCCTGCATCTTATATATATTATAGGTAGATACAGACTGGTACAGACTGATGTGACTGGAGTGGGGTGGGGGTGTTTTATTTATACATATATACGCCTTTTTTTTAGGTGAGGGCAGGCACGTGCACACATAGGGCTCAACCTGTGCAGTGCACACGCCCTTTTTAGTCTTGGATAGAAAGTGCCCTTCCAAAATGATCAAAAGTGCCCCCGCGACGCGGCACACCTTCAGTCCCGCCCTTCAGTAGGGGCTCTTGAACACAGCTCTTGAGTATGCGCGCGACAACACAGCTGATCAGTACGCGCGCGATAACACCGCTCTTCAGTACGCGCGCATCCACTCTGCAGTGGGTGAGGGAATGGAAGTTTTGAGTGAGTTCCCCCAAGCCATACTGAGGGTCTCAACTGCTTCCGCTCTAAAGTCAAATGTGGTTCAGATTTGTGAGAAGAAGCGCTGTCAAGTCTCTGGCAGCAAGGAGTAGGCAAAAGATGCCATGTTCAGAAGAACTGTTCGTAATCTTCACTCAATGTTCTATTAATGTTCACGACACTTTATGTTCAGAAGAAATAATTAAAACTGTTAATAACATTTGAGGACTTTTTTTTGTGAAATCCCTTATGCGGCCCAGCCTCACCCAGACTTTGCCTCCTGCGGCCCCCAGGTAAATTGAGTTTGAGACCCCAGCTTTAAAGTAAGGTTCCTTTTAAGGCTACACGGTAGACTTTTAATAAGAGTATAATCTTAATCATATTAAAATCGGAGTATTGTTGTCTTACGTGAATGTACTTAGAAAGTCTCCGGTGAAGACGCGAGCTGTCAAAGACAGGGCATTACTCTGCCTTTCAGCATGCGCCCTCCAAGTTTAGCGTGTTTCCTCATTAAACGCAACGAAAGCGTATGCCTCGCGTTGTTGTGTCAGAATCCTTGTGAAATACAGTAATACTTTAGGACGCTTATTTTAAGCAAATTTGATGAACGTGATCATGCGTGTTGAATCTGAGGGGAATCGCTCCAGTATGGAAGGCCGTTGGGGCCAAAACATCTGCAGCGCGTTGTGTGTCTGTCTGTGTGTGTGTCTGTGTCAGGCCTGTTGAGGGGTGTCAGGGGTGGAGTGAGCAACGTATCTGAGTAGGGGCGAGAGGGGTGTGCAATGTATTTAACGACCGGTTTGCAAGAAATTATCATTCATTTGCGGGCATTTGGCAGTCTCTGTGCACTTGCGGGATACTCCTAGCAACTGGATGAATGTAAAGGAGGATTAAGCAAAATTGTTTCTACTCTATAATTAATGTTCTCAATTCACAGCAATAAAACTTTACAATGAGTGCAACAGTTTGTTTTCTATAGTTTATTATTGTAATTTTTCATTTTCCATATCTGCAATTCCTGTATTTTGGCATTTTTTTGCAGTCCACTTAGAATCCAACATGGAAATCAATGTTTTTTTATTGGCATTGATTGTTTTGAAATTTAAATGTCATTAACATGCCTGTGTTTTAATTTCAGTAATAAATATGGCTGTCAAGCCAGGATCTTGATGGTTTATTGTGGGTATGTTGTTTACATGAAGAAATCTGTGTTACAAGTTAAACAAAAATTCTATTAAACAATAATATTTTGAATTTAAATATTTTTTGTCTTGCGTTTACATTAATTTTACATTTAAATAGCCAAAATTACAAGTTTCAGTATATTAAATGTGATTAATCGCGATTAATCGCGATTATTTTTTTTTAAAAAGGTGCCATTAATTAGTTAATTTTTTTAATCGATTGACAGCACTAATATATATATATATATATATATATATATATATATATATATATACAGTTGAAGTCAGAATTATTAGCCCCCTTTAGATTTTTTATTTATTATTATTATTTTTTTAATATTTCCCAAATGATTTTTAACAGAGCAAGAAAATTTTCACAGTATGTCTGATAATATTTTCTTCTTCTGGAGAAAGTATTATTTGTTTTATTTCGGCAAGAATAAAAGGAGTTTTTGATTTTTTTAAAAAACATTTTTGGGACAAAATTATTAGCCCCTTTAAGCTATTTTTTTCCCCGTCAGTCTACAGAACAAACCATTGATACAGAATAACTTGCCTAATTACCCTAACCTGCCTAGTTCACCTTATTAACCTAGTTAAGCCTTTAAATGTCACTTTAAGCTGTACAAAAGTGTCTTGAAAAATATCAAGTAAAATATTATTTACTGTCATCATGGCAAAGATAAATTAAATCAGTTATTAGAAATAGGTTTTTAAAACTATTATGCTTAGAAATGTGCTGAAACAATCTTCCCTCCATTAAACAGAAATTGGGGGAAAAAAATAAACAGGGGCGCTAATAATTCAGGTGGGCTAATAATTCTGACTTCAACTGTATACACATCATTATATTATAATATAGTGTTTCTCAACCACGTTCCTGGAGGACCACCAACACTGCATGTTTTGGATGTCCCCTTTGTCACACTCATTACAGCTCTTTCAGTCTCTCCTAACGAGCTGAGGATTTGAATCAGGTGTGTTTAGTTGAGGAGACCCGGAAAACGTGCAGAGCTGGTGGTCCTCCAGGAATGTGGTTGAGAAACAATGTTATAATACATATATAAAATCAACTGACTACTTAAATTAACTTTATTTTATGCACCAAAAAAAAAAGAAAAGAATTGTAGGGTTATCATCATTTTTAAAGTGACAGTTCACCCCAAATCAAATTTTGGGGTGAACTGCCCGCGCACACACACGCACACGCACATGCACATGCACACACACACACACACACATATATACATACATACATACATACATACATACATAGTTGAAGTCAGAATTATTAGCCTCCTTTTGATTCATTTTTTCCCAAATTATGTTTAACAGAGTAAGGAAATTTTCACAGTGTGTCTGATAATAGTTTTTACTTATTTGTTTTATTTCGGCAAGAAGAAAAGCAGTTTTTATTTTTTTTAAAAGCCATTTTAGGTCAAAATTATTAGCCCCTTTACACTATATACATTTATTTCAATTGTCTACAAAACAAATAATCGTTAAACAATAACTTACTTAATAACTTTAACTTGCCCAGTTAACCTGAGTAACATAGTTAAACCTTTAAATGTCACTTTAAGCTGAATACTAGTGTCTTAAAAAATATCTAGTAAAATATAATCTACGAGTCTCCTTTATGTCTCCCCACAAAAAGAGACAAATAATAAGACATTATTTTCTCTTATTATTCTTATTATATTTAAAATGATCATTTTTAATAAATTATATTTATTAAAATATAATTTTCATCATGGCAAAGACAAAATAAATCAGTTATTAAGAAATGAGTTGATAAAACTATTATGTTTAGAAATGGGTTAAAAAAATATTCTCTCTGTTAAACATAAATTGGGGGAAAAAACAAATGTGGGGCTAATAATTCAGGGGGGCTGATGACTCTGACTTCAATTGTACATACATACATACTGTACAGTGGGGAAAATAAGTATTCAACATATCATGTTTTTTCCTGGGAATAATATTCCTAAAGGAGTTGTTGACATAAAATTGAACCAGATTTTGGTGAAAACCCAAACAATACAAACATAAAAATAAAACAAGACAAAAATAAAAATCTAAAAATAATTATGTGCAATGAAAATAAAATGACACAAGGAGAAAGTACTGAACTACTGAAACGTATTTGATACTTTATATAAAAGGCTTTTTTTAGCGATGGCAGCTTAATGACGCCTTTAATAAATAAAGTTACATGCATTGCTCAGATGTGAGTTTTTTACAGACTTGGTGTATTTTTACAGATGGTGTTAAAATCTTGACGGTTCTGTGGGTCTCGTCTATCAAATCTGAACTTTAATTTGTATATTCTATTGGATTCAAGTCAGGTGATAGGCTGGGCTATTCTACAGCTTGATTTTCTTTCGCTGAAAGCATTTAAGAGTTTCCTTGGCTGTGTTTTGGATCATTGTCTGTTAGAATATTCAATCTATTCCATAACTGTTAAATAAAAAAGGTCAGGAGAGGTGTTTCTTCAAGGTTTAACATATTGCCAATTTATTAGATACAAATGAATAATTTGATTCACAAAATTATGTTATCCTCAGTGCAACGCAAACGTTTCATTCAGGAGGTGCACAACAATTTTCATTTCCTCACTTCCCAACTTATATACTACTTTTAAAGGCAGCTGATATTAACAGGTGGAGCTTACTGAAATTTGTCCCTTGTCAATCGTCCTCATCAAACATTAAAAAGTCTAAACCTTTTTCAACTGCACATATTCTATGTTAAAATACTGCTGATAGGAAGTTTCTAGCTGCCAAGCTCAAGTTATTTTAGACAATCAGGCATACTCACCTCTATAAGCTCTATCTACTTCTGCAAAAACACTTCATTAGTATGCCAAACATGACAATGACCAATAAGCAACACAAATAATTGTTTAATGAAAAGAAAAAGAGACAAAAATAATTTAAAAATATATATTTCTTTTTCCTAACAGTCTTACTGAAATGTCCACTCTGGTTTCATCTTCATCATCCTGGAAATGTAAATGTTGGACTGAAGCAGCTAATATTCATTTACACTGATGAAGGGCACAGGGTTGCTGTAGAACTACTGAGAGATTTCAGCTGCTGTCTGGGCGTTTACTGCCTTTCTACACCTCCCTTTCTTCATGCGTTTAATACTTTTTTCCTTCGTCATTTTATTATGTATTACTTAATTTGTAAACTAATTTGATTTGTTTTCTTTGCATATATGGATTTCTTTGGGTGATTACCAACACCCAGGGAAAATTTCAGAAAGAAAGAAAGAAAGAAAGAAAGAAAGAAAGAAAGAAAGAAAGAAAGAAAGAAAGAAAGAAAGAAAGAAAGAAAGAAAGAAAGAAAGAAAGAAAGAAAGAAAGAAAGAAAGAAAGAAAGAAAGAAAGAAAGGTTTACAAGCCTCAGTAGGGTAAATGTATCTCACACACTAACACACACACACACACAGTTTTCTTACTTGCTAGTCAAAGGGCCAGACTTGTTGCCGGTCAACTCAGCTGTAAAGTCCATGTCAGTCTGTACATGTATTCCCTACAAAAAAGAACAAATGCAAAGAAACTATGAAAAACTGAAAAAAAAACATGCTTTAGTCAACAGAATATCTAAAATAGTAAACATAAGGATGACTGACTCTTTAAATGTATAAACAATAAGAAAAAAGTTACTACTTTAATGCTGCATACCATTTTACAACTTTGTGCTTTTGGTGTATAACCAAATACTTCTGATTGACATATGGACACTTCTGATGTACATTTTCACAGACCAGCATTTAAACAGCACAGATGGGAAGCAAGAACATATACTTTACAAACAGCACTAAAAAAACACTTACAAAGAACATAAAGAAAGAAAATACATTTAATGGTAAAATAAACAGGCAATAAATGCAAATGCTAGCTAACAACGAGTAAAATGAGTTTCCTTTATGTCTCCCCACAAAAAAAGGCAAATAATAAGACATTATTTTACTTGCAAAGGCTCAAGGGAGGAATTTTCCTCTGACAGAAATGGCTGCTGATTTGAGCATTAAAAGACCATTAGAGCGGATGTGCCAGAACTGATGAATTTCTCTCAAGAAAAACACCAAATTTATCTCATGTCAGGATTTGAGAATGATCATTAGTCATGCAGCTGCTTTTACTAGCGTACAAGTGTGTGTGTGTGTGTGTGTGTGTGTGTCGCATTATGCTTGACAGTAATTACAAATATGCACCACGTATATGTGTAAATGTGTTTGTAAAAGGATAATGACTTGCACAAGGCATATCACTGTGTGAGTGTCCAATAAAATGCAATAATTAATTGTATGTGGCATTTCAGGCTTCACTTGGATAGCTATGTTTATACCGAACGCATCATTTAGCGGATGTTGTGCCAAGCTTAGCTGATTTTGTGCAACCAGACATGGTCGTTAATGAGAACAACTGTAACAAACAGTGTGAAAACGCTGCTTTAATCAAGCCAGAGGTGTCTAGTGACCGCTGTAGTCATGTATAATATGTAGTTTTGGGCCAGGGCGGCCGGGGTGACGTCCGTAGGGATGGCTGGTCACTCAGATGTATCGAACAGCAGAAATGCATCATGCTGCCCTTCAGCTTTGACAGAAAGTGTGCAGGGGTCAGCATGAGCAAAAATGCCCTAATGTACTTGCTTCTGACCTCTGACCCCATTAGCACCTGTCAATCAGAGCCTGGCCTCTCAAAGTGGGCCTTCAGAAAGCCAAAAGTCTGTTTTAAAGGGACAGTTCATCCAAAATGAACATTTATTCACTATTTGCTCGCCTTCAAGTGGTTTCAAACCCTTTTGAGTTTCTGTAGAACACAAAATAATACATTTGGAAGAAAACTCGTAACCGTTGGCATCCACAGTAGGACAAACAAAAACTATTGAAGTCAACGATAACAAGTTTTCAGCTTTCCTCAAGCTATACTATTTTGTGTTAAACAAAAGAAGGACAGACAAATGGGTTTGGAAAAACTGAAGGATGAATAAATGATGACAGAATTTTCAGTTTTGGGTGAACTATCCCTTTAAGGAGGGAGGTCCAGAGCTTTGAGAATGAATCAGGATGTTTTAATACCACATGGCAAAGCAAACGATTCTCCATTTTCTGCAATAAATAGATATGAGAGCAACCTAACTTTTACAAATTTGAAAATATTTTTAATAAAAGAGTTTTTTTATTTATTTATTTATTTATTTTTTAACAGTAGTCTATGGCCGTTTCCACCAGGTCCTAAAAATTTCAGTGAACTGTCCACTAACGGTCAGTCAAGATACATTACTGTTTCCACTTGGTATAAACATGTATTCAAATGAGTGGCTTTTTTGTTTGTTTGTTTTTGTGTGGTTAGATTTTTTTGTCAATAAACATTCTTCTAATTTCTCCGTGCTCTACCTCAATTTTATAGGACCACTTAATGTGATTAATTTCTACGGAATAAGCAAACCTATGTCATGTGACTTTGAGAATTACTCCCAAAAAAGTGTTTACAAATTTTAAAAATATACAAAAATTACACCCACTGATGTTGTTCCAAACCACAGAGACCTCAGTTTATCTTCAGAGCACAAATTACATTCTCATATCATCTCATTTTCTTGTCGGATTAGTCCCTTTATTAATCCGGGGTCGCCACAGCGGAATGAACCGCCAACTTATCCAGCAAGTTTTTACGCAGCGGATGCCCTTCCAGCTGCAACCATCTCTGGGAAACATCCACACACACATTTACACACACACTCATACACTACGGACAATTTAGCCTACCTAATTCACCTGTACCGCATGTCTTTGGACTGTGGGGAAAACCGGAGCACCCGGAGGAAATCCACGCGAAGGCTGGGAGAACATGCAAACTCCACACAGAAACACCAACTGAGCCGAGGTTCGAACTAGCGACCCAGCGACCTTCTTGCTGTGAGGCGACAGCACTACCTACTGCGCCACTGCCTCGCCATTTTTGCAATCTTCTATTGTCCAATTTTGGTGAGCCTTTGTAAACTGTGGCCTCAGTTTCCGGTTCTTAGCTGACAGGAGTGGCACCCGGTGTGATCTTCAGCAAGGCATTTGTGGCCACAGAACTGCCGCTTGATATTTTCTCTTTTTTGTACCATTCTCTGTAAACCCTAGAGATGGTTGTGCGTGAAAATCCCAAAAGATCAGCATTTTCTGAAATACTGAGACCAGTCTGTCTGGCACCAACACCCATGCCACGATTAAAGTCACTTGAATTGTTTTCTTCCCCATTCTGATGCTTGGTTTGAACTGTAGTAAATCGTCTTGACCATGTCTACATGCCTAAGTAAATTCAGTTGCTGCCATGTGATTGGCCGATTAGAAAATTGCGTTATAAGGCAGATGGACAGGTGTACCTAATAAAGTGGCCGGTGAGTGCAATTTCAGATGAAAATGAGGTCTAATGTTTTTCAGTCAACTGCAGCTCATGCTTATTATTGAGTGATTTGGATTGGCTTTGAATAGTCTTTATCATTATTCAATATTATTTGACCTCATCATTTACACTCCCTCATGTGGACTTAAACCTTATTCTTAGTTCGCTTTTCTCACGGTTGGAAAAACAATGAATAGCATCAATCAGCATTCTTCCAAATAACTACTTTTGTGTTAAACAGAAAAAAATTAAATAGGGTGAATAAATGATGACAGATTTTATTTTAATGGGAACTATACCCCTTTAAAGCACTAAATAAACTATTGCCTGGTAAATGTCTTTAAGTTTGTCAACCTAACAACTGAAAAGACTACAAGCGTTAACTCTTTATCCTCCTGAAAGCTGACATTACTGGCATGTGCAGTTATGTCAGAACGCCTACCTTCATAGACGAGCAACCGCAAACAATTAACCGAACAATGACAACTGATGGCTTGTTCCCTTGTTAATACACACACAAAACATATTTTTAATGGGCACACACAAGCTACATAAACGCCCACCCGAAGGAGAAAAAAAGAAAAAAAAATTTAAACACGAATGCGCCTGTGATTCATTCTCCTCTCATTTTTAATGATTAGTTTGTGCCGTTTGAGTCACGGTTTGGTGCTGTTGCTAATTAAAGAACAAAAGCATTAATCTAGTGGCTGACTGATGATCTGATGAGCATGTCACCGGTTTTATTTGCTCGTAGTGTCTGATCTCCTCATGCTGACCCTCGTCTAATGAATGACACGGATGGAGCCGGCAGTAATGGAACAGTGGAGAACAAAGAAAACAGCGACAGCCTTGATGGAGCCAGGAGGGGAAGCAAACAACCCTGGAAGGTATGATGGGATACGTGCCACATGCTGAGAGGGTTATAGGAGGAGTTTACTTGTAGGAGTGTTTCTTCACTTTAACCAAGGTAAACACTCCAGCCTTCTAAATGAAAGAATTGCATCACTAATTGAAGCTGATGACGGTTAGCGGCACAGTCTAAAATCTTATAGTGTAATTAAAGCTGTCAGTCGAGGTTACATTATTTGTAAATTGATTTCCACCTTAACAAAAAAAAAACAACATAATATGTATATAGTAGGGATGTAACGGTATTGTAAATACCGTCATACCGCAATATTAATTTTTTTCGATATTACCGAAGTCGCATGACTCGGTAAAACTATAGGTCTTCTGAGAAAATTTGCTCAGGCGAATGAAGCGAACGGGAGCTAGCTGAAACTTCATTTCCCATCAGCCCCGGCGTGGCCATAATCCTTTGCGGTCTGTTGTCGCTACAGATCCAGTAATGCGGAAATGGAGTGTGCTGCTAGTAGCGGAGATGAAAAAAAGATGGAAATGATCGAACCTAAAGCGGGTGTTGTCGCCGCGCGCGTGCTGAATAGCGGTGCTGTCGCGCGCGTTCTGATCAGCTGTGTTGTGGCGAGCGTATTGTAAAGCGCCGAGGGGGGGTTGAGCGCGCATACTCGAGAGGTGTTGTCGCGCGCCTACTGAAGGGCTGGACTGGACGGAGGTTGTGTCGCGTCGCGGGGGCACTTTTGATCGTTTTGGAAGGGCATTTTCTATCCAAGACTAAAAAGGGCATGTGCACTGCACAGGTTGAGCCCTATGTGTGCACGTGCCTGCAAATTGGGGAATACGACTAATAACAGTCATGGGGACTGCAGAAACACAGCACACTGTTCAGATTGATGCAGACATTGACTTGTACCGCAAAGAGACCTCTATCTCACTCATGGTTTGTCTTCTCAAGTGGGGGAAAGACAATGCACAACGTTACCCCACTGCTGTCAACATGGACCAAGTCATATCTCTCCTGTCCCAGAAACCTCAGTCCCAAATGAGAGGGTTTTTTTCTGTTGCAGGGGACATTGTAAATACCCAGAGATCCCAGCTTTTACCAGATTATAGTTATATGATAATTTTCCTTTAAACCCATCTCTATCTAAGTGAGTGATTAAATGTTAAATGTGATGAGTTTTCAACAATACTAAATTGAAACTTTATTTTTTTACATGGTTTAATAATTTTTTGTTATTAAAATTGAAGTTCCTGTTTCAAAGCTAACAGATAGATGGCTAATTTGTATGTCATTGACACTTTTGGCACTTTTTTGGAGTATTTTCAAAAGTTTTTTTTTCCTGTAAATGATTCAATAAATACCGTACCGTGACATTCATACCGAGGTATTACCGTACCGTGAAATTCTGATACCGTTACATCCCTAGTATATAGGTATCAAAAATAGGTCTGAAAAAAATAATTTAAAAAATCGAGCAATGCATGTACAGTGGTGCCTTGTTAATCGCAGGAGTTAAGTTGTAAAAATAACCTGCAATAGTCGAAATCCATGAAGTAGTCAGCTTTATTTTTAACAATTATTATAGATGTTTTAAGGCTTTAAAACCCCTCGCTACACACGTTATGCACTTTTCTCAGACAGGCATTAGTATTTTCAATTTTTTTTTTCTTGTTTAAACACTCTCAGTTCAAACTTTCGTAGAAAAATATGTCCAGTATTATAAAATAAAACCAAAGATCAAAATCTGTTGTCAGACGCAAACATTCATCGATGTCCGCAAAAGGTTCATAAAGCTTTTAGTTTTTGTAAGGATAATGTTGCCGTCCAGTGTAATGTTCTTATTCATGCAGTCTGTGATCCACAAAACAAAAGCAGACTCCATACTTAGGGACTGATCAAACCGAATGCGCTTTATGCGTTGAGAGGTGCATTTTTTTAATGGTTTACTAACAGCTGCAAGCTTTTTGCGTGCTGCTTATGCACCATGTGCGTCTCGCGTTTTGACCGCCTGCTTTTGCATTTTCATTCTCCTATCAAATTAAAGCAGTTGAGGTGCCTGCAGTGTTTGTGTTGTCAAGACAAAAACGGAGACTTGATGATGGAGGCGAGACCAGAGGTTGCTGTTTTGAGTTATCCGGTGCTGTATGACTCACAAATCTTGAATATCACAATATTATAAAATATTCAAATTATATTAATATCAACAGCTAGCGATTGAAGATTTATGTTCATTTGGCATTCTCCAGTTCAGTATTTCTTCTTATGTCATTCTATTGTTATTACACAACACATTCTATAGATTTTCTTTGTTTTGTTTTGATATTTGTATTGTTTAGGTTTTTAAAATCTGGTTTAATTCTATGTTCATGGTTAAACTGAACCATTTAGAAGAAAGCCCATGTTTTACTATAATAAAAATGGAATGAAACAGAAGTTTGTCCTTTTTGTGGCCCCATTGAAATGAGAAAAAAAAATGAGATTCTGTAATGAGATAAAATATCAAGAGTCAGGACCATCACTATCTATGGAGGATCAAAGAGCTCCTGGATTTCATTAAAAATATCTTGATTTGTCAGAAGATGAACAAATGTCTCATAGGTTTGGAATAGGGCTGCACAATATTGAAAAAATATGATATTGAGATATTTTATTTTTCAGCAATATAAATTGCGATATGAACAATTTCACCAGATGGTTTAAATTGCTGCATTTGATCTGTTTTCTAGGCAGCCTAGCAGTATTCAGGTTGAGAAATTGAATAATCGCAATTCCAAAAAAAAAGGAAATGGAAAAAAATGCTTTTAAAAAATATAAAAATTCTTAAAAGTAAAAAAATGTTTTTTCAGAAATAATAAGTAAAAAAATAAGCAAAATAATATGCCAATGGGGTAAGTAAAATAATATTTGAAATTTAGATATTTACACTAGAAATAAGACAATAATCCTAAGAAAATTGCAGTGCAAACGTAAAATAGTATAGTATTCAATGTAAAAATAACTAAATACAGTTAATCTTTGTTATGCCTCCAAACAATATAATTTCCTTTCTCTAATGTTTTTATACTCACAAAATGCTTTCAGTCAATGGCCTGAAAAATACATGCTAATAATATTTTCACTCTATTGTAACTTTGCAGTGACTCTTCAGATCTCAGGTGTTCCGTGACTCCTGTCTTACTAATTCAGACTTAACATTGAAAAGGTTTGATTGAAGGTTTCTAGTTTGGAATGGCATGAGGGTAATTAAGTGTACTTCATTGAGTAATTTGAGTAACTAATAACAGAATTTAAAAATAAAATACAGAATATAGCAAATAAACAATGATCAAATTAACAACTAATAATGAGCAAACAATGGCAACATTTCCCTTTAGGTAAACTAAAGAGAACAGAGGATTTAAACTTTAGTCAGTCAGACCATAAATAGGATCAATGTTTAAGAGATTTGTCCAGTTATTTCCCTTTCTCTTGACACAGCAGGTGAACCACAAACACATTGTGAAGCTCTGTCAATAATACACAGCTAATACCTTGCAGGAAGTGTGGTGTTATTTACCATCAAACAAGCACTCAAACATCCCCCACAGGAAGACAAGCATCAGAGCTCTAACAAGTGATACATTTAAAGTATCACTTC
This sequence comes from Danio rerio, assembly GCF_052040795.2. NCBI lineage: Eukaryota > Metazoa > Chordata > Actinopteri > Cypriniformes > Danionidae > Danio > Danio rerio. The sequence continues at coordinate 15,634,698 of NC_141029.1, forward strand.
TTGGTGACTATTAAACCCAGAGGGTTCAAGATACAAAAAAATACTCCCAGAGCAATTAGCAGTCACCAAGATCCTCCCAGAGGGCCACAGTTCTAATGATGATGACGGGACAAATAAACACACAGGTGACAAATCATGCACCAGAAATGCTTAGAAAAGGAGATGTGAAACAATATAAATAGAATCACAAACAAAGAAAAAGAAATAGGTGTGATCAAAATTGAAGAACATATAATTTCTAAAATTTCAATGCCGCTGCATAGTCATATTTGAATTTACAGTATCCTGAAAGGAGTAATAGACACTGAAACCCTGTAAACACTGACTTTAACAATAACTTTCATGGTATTTGTTTACCTTGTTATGGATATTAGTGATTACCAGGTTCCAGATTTCTTCAAAATATCTTTGTCCAACCAAAAAGAAAAACCCAAACACGTTTTGAACAAGTGAAAGTAAACAGTAAGTCAACTGTCATGTTTGTATGAATTGTCTGTTTGATCTAACTAGATGTACACCACTACATATGCCTAATAAGCTGAAAGTTCCACAAACTGAAATATTCTTATGGCTTTTAATCCTTTTTTTTTTTTTTTTTTTGTCTAAGTAAAGCAGCTTTCAACACTGCAAAAGCGCTTTTGAAATCAAGATGAGGTGACTATGATGGCCTGAGAGGGACTAGTGGGAGACTAGTTATGTCCTGAGAGAGACTACTGATGTCTTGAGAGAGACTAGTAATGTTCTGAGAGAGGCTAGTGATGTCCTGCGAGAGACTAGTGAAAGACTAGTGATGTCCTAAGAGATTACTGAGAGACTAATGATGTCCTGAGAGAGATTAGTGAGAGACTAGTGATGTCCTGAGAGGGACTAGAGATATCCTGAGAGAGACTAGAAATATCCTAAGAGAGACTAGTGATGTCCTGTGAGAAACCAATGATGCCCTGAGATAGACTAGTAATGTTCTGACTAGTGATGTAGTGCAAGGAACTAGCGATGTCCTGAGAGAGACTAGTGATATCCAAAGAGAGACTAGTGATGTCCTGTGATAAACCAGTGATGTCCTGAGATAGACTAGTAATGTAATGTGTGTATTTATATAGCGCATTTATTGTGTATGGCCATACACCCAAAGCGCTTTACAATCATGAGGGGGGTCTCTCCACACCACCACCAGTGTGCAGCATTCACTTGGATGATGTGACGGCAGCCACAAGACAACGGCGCCAGTGCGCTCACCACACACCAGCTATTGGTGGAGTGGAGAGACAGTGATCGAGCCAATTCGGTGAAAGGGGATGATTGGGAGGCCATGATCATAAGGGCTGATAGAGGGACTTTGGCCGGGACACCGGGGTTACACCCCTGCTCTTTCACGAGAAGTGCCATGGGATTTTTAATGACCACAGAGAGTCAGGACCTCGGTTTAACGTCTCATCCGAAAGACGGCGCCCACTGACAGTGTAGTGTCCCCTTCACTTTTACTGGGGCATTAGGACTCACACAGACCACAGGTTGAGCGCCCCCTGCTGGCCTCACTAACACCACTTCCAACAGCAACGTAGTGTTCCCTAGTGGTCTCCCATCCAGGTACTGACCAGGCTCAGCCCTGCTTAGCTTCAGAGAGTAACCGGTCTTGGGCTGCAGGGTGAAATGGCTGTGACAGTAACATTCTGACTAGTGATGTAGTGTGAGGAACTAGCGATGTCCTGAGAGAGACTAGTGAAATTCTAAGAGAGACTAGTGCATACCTGCCAAGATTCGGATCATAAAATCCGGGAGATTTTATCCGGGGGGTGGTGCGCACAAAGCGAAGAGCGGGCAGGAAGGTGCGCGCGAACCGAAGAGCGGGGAGCAGGTATGAAGAAGGTTGCATGTTGGGATCGGTGCGCATGGGGACTGAAAAAAAAAGCTAACTGGACTGTACCAAAAAGCTGAGTAGCAGGGGTGGATGGTGGAATTCCGGGAGTTTTCCAGGAGATACGGAAATACGGAAGATGGGTGGGAGATGGGTCTGAAATACAGGAGACTCCCGGGAAAAACAGGAGTGCTAGCTGGTATGGACTAGCGATGTCCTGTGAGAAAGTGTTAAGTGGAAATGAAAATTGGGTTGACGTCAGAACCCAACTTCAAGCCAAGGTCAATGTCCTGCATTATCTTTGGTCACTTTCCAATGCAACCTAAAAACAACTAAATATGAACGTTTAATAATGTTACAGTTTGACGTTGTTTGGAAATTACCACTATAAAGTAGTTGTGTACTTAGTTATGTAGTCTGTGCTACAAGCATTGATGTTGTCTAATTTTACATAACCGTTTTAAACAACTTGAAGGGTTTTTGTTAAGGTGCCTTGGTTATTTTGTTAAATACGATTCTACTAGCCACAACTAAAAACCCTTCATTTTCTGAACATCGAAGATTACACTTTTTAAAGGGCCATGAAACCCCCTCGTTTCAGCAGTGTGTTTTCACACCTCTACTTTGGAAAAAGTCAGAAAAGTGGGCGTGTCCAGCTCTGTTTAGGGAGGAGTGTCGGAGGAAGAAAAGAGGCTTGGTATGGGAGTGTCTATTTGGGCGTGCTGAATTTCAGAGTCAAAACACACACCCACAGCGGACAATGTGACTGTGTTTACATGGACATCTGTAGTCGAATTATTTGCCAAATTATTAAATGGTGGACTTTAACTGCAGTTTGGCTCTTTCATTCAGGGAATTCATTAATGTCCCTTCCGACAAACGTGATATTTGATTCGAGCTATTTTTCATGCAATGTTTGATACCGCACGGCGAATGAGAGAAAAAAAAAACTCAGCATTTCCCGGAAACTTAGATACACACGGCAGGTAGCGTCAGAAAGCCGCGTGTGTTATTCCGGTCACAAAATCCAACACGAGGTTATAGTTTGGTTGTAACTGTTAGTGCTAACTATTGCACTCGGTGCAATAGTTTGTTTGATACGAATAAAATACGAACTGAATAAACAAAGAGCACTGGTCGCTCACTTACCAAATCTGTAGAGACAGGACAATCACCAGCAACTAGAGCCACGTTTTTATTTAGAGGAGACTACAAGCGAATCTGGATTTCAGCGTTTGCAGTTGAGAACAGCTCTCAGGTAAACAATAATCCTCCGTAAGTTATTGTTGTCGAGCGTCGCGTACACTGTAATCCACACGTGAGTCTGAGCTCTCACAGAGAGAAAATGAAAACGAAACTTAACTGCAGCAAACTATAAAAGCAACACTTCACACTCGTAAAACCTGAACCACACTGTTCCAGTTACTATGACCATTTATGTGAAGCTGCTTTGACACAATCTACATTGTAAAAGCGCTATACAAATAAAGCTGAATTGAATTGAATTGAATTGTTTTACCAACACAACGTGGCGTCTTTGCCGTCTACACTCTGACAGTAATGAATATTAATGAAGTTGCACAATGGAGCGCGCTGATTGGTTTGAACCAAGCTTTACTCATGCATTAATGCAACACACTGTAAGACGTAATAAGACTCACTCTGGCACAGACGCCCAGTCTGCACGCTGGAAAACAACGATATTATGTCATGGCCGTGACGCAGCTTCAAAAATTCGCTTCAAACCGGAAGTACGAATTTGCTTGAAATAACGCAAAAACAACCAATTTACACTTTTTAGTGAAATATAGGTGTCCTAATAGTGTTTTTAGCAGTGTGGGACACATATACGACTGTCAACAGCTCAAAAAAAATGTGTTTTGGTGTTTCGTGACCTATTAAAATAGTAATAAATAAATAAATAAATAATAATAATAATAATAAACAATTGTTCATAAAAAAAAATTTTTAAGTTTGAACACTGCAAAGACATTAGCTGGTTTGAACCAAAATCTGTGGGTTTCTGGCTGACTAATGTACTGGATATTAAGCGGTGATTAAATGTCCATTAGTTAAAGATGACCACCTAAACGCTGGCATAAAGAGGCACTAATTATCCAAAAGAATTGTTGCGTCCAAACTAATTACATCTCAAAATCACTTAAAAATAATGGCCTGTGAAAGCTCAAATAAAGTCAGTGGGAAATTCTGGATCACTGACACCCACCAAATTGGCTTTTAAGATCCTTTCAAATGGGTTAGTTCAACACTTCTTTTGTCTTTAGAGAGAGAAGAGCATTTTTCTGAAAAACTTTCAAATATCTGCCTGCACTCCTCAGTGGGAGGCGAGGGCAAACTCGAGGGCCGCTTTTCTCTCTTTTTCAACCACTTACTTCTGCCGTAAAGGGCAAGTGACAATCTGAACAATTACACAGGCCTATTACCTCAATCAGGTTTAGAGTAGTGTGGACTCTCCTTTTCTGTGTCCATCTCTGCTGGTTTGCAGTATAGAAGGGTGCAACTGTGAGTGCATTAGTAAGCTCTAACCCTGTCATTTCTCAGACACACTCGCTTATTATGGACACCCTGTATGTTCCTGCAGCCGGAGCACACGGGTCTTGTAGAAAAGACAGACAGATAAAGGTGGAGAAGTGCGAGACACTATAGAAGGTCAAAAATATAGAAAGGCCAGTTCTAAATTTTTCCAAAGCAGCTCTTTAGAGTTGTTCCATTCATAAAATAATTGGAAATGTCTTCAATAATACAATTAAACTGTCACACTGATGTTTAATATCAGTCACCATATTGTTGTTCATCATGAATAGCAAAATCTGCCAAAATTGGTTCGTTCAGAAATATATTCATACAGTGTTTGCTTAGTGTTGGCCAGCTTTGGTGGGAGGTTACAAGAATGTTACTTTTGCATTAGCATTGATATAGTCTTATGGTTTGTTCACACCAGAAGTGGATGAAGTGTCAAGCGCGAGTGATTTACATGTTAAGTCAATGCAAAGATACGCTTGGTGCGGATGACGCAATTTGACATGCTTAGTCCACGAATTGCTCAAGTTGGAAAATCTGAACTTTAGTGGAGATTTACGCCACATTAACCAAATCAGAAGTTTGCTCTTGTAGGGGCGTGATTACGACGAAGCACCTGTTGTTGGTGTCCAGAGGGGAAATCCTCCTACTGACACCATACAACTGCTCATCAAACTGGGCTCGCCTCACTCAGAAGTAAATTTAATGAACTCACAGAGCTAGGTGCACCTCTGAAAGGATCTAGTGGACACACTTATGCTGATATTCAGCCTTTATAAAGCACATTAAGCACAACTACTCTCTCAATAAAATCTATGTTAGCAATTAAGCAATGAAGCTAGAGCCACCCATGACGTCTGGTGTGAACACAGCATTACTCAGCATGTTTGTGAATATACTGGCAATGGTCTTTGTAATTGCTCTGCAGCAGCAGCAGCACAGCAGATCTACTGTACCAAGACCAAACAAATCAACATTGTCATATGTATTTATTACTATACTAAATATCTAGATTTAGATCTAGATAGAGAATTGTCATGAAAGAATTACTGTCATAAACAAATACACAAACCTTTTAAAGAGTTGCTCAATTCTAAAGTGTACATTTGTATTATAGCATAGCTTTATATATAACATAAATCCGTTAAAATATCCAATCCAATGGCTTTTCAAAGCCAGGTTTGTCTTCATTTATTTCACCTTTATTCATTCTATTGCCTAATGGGACCAATTACAAAAGCCATGCATTACTTTTTCACTCAGTTTTTGCTATTGAGAGGATCTGTGAATAACATCTCAGAAGATTATAGCAAAATTAAATGAATCCACATTATATTAAAATGAATTGAAAACCAACTAACATGACAATAGCCACGATAAAAAGCTTCTTATTGAGATTACAGGGATCACAACCGACAATAGCTTATTTAAATGAAGCTATACATTAAGTCTACATTATCAGCTGCATAGATGCAGTCAGAGAGATATGCACTTAGTTACAGTAAGTACTAAGCACTATCAAAGCTGAGTAGCACTGTGCCATATGCATTTAATTGAAACCCTCATCATTCCTATGTAAATGTGGGTTATATTGATGTAACTAATTAATAAAACTCAATGCTATCTACAGGGTAAATGAAACTCGTCTTAACATTATGTAAAACATGGATTCTACGCTTTCTAAAAACCAAGAAAAAAACGTCAGTCTTCTCAAATACTCAGAGGAAAGGGTAGATATTACGTTACATTTGGCAGCTACTACATGTTTAACACGTGGTCATCATTTGTTAACTTGAAAATGACAAAAAAGGCAGGGAGTGAAAAGTCTCCTGCTACGTTTCTTGGGTTTCTTTGACTGGTTCCTTTGTTCAGATTCTCTCTCTTTCTGTCTCACACAAACACGTATCTCCTCCAGCTGTACATAAGCCTTCATCAATGAAAAGTGCCAGTTTAATTACACCCAATGGGCTAAAAGAGAGAGAGGCAGAGTGAGAAAGGGAGAAAGCGAGACAGAGAAATTGATGTTAATTGGGGGTTTGTGAATGAGAGGCTGTTGGATTAAAAGCAGAGCCGTTTTAATTTGAGATCATGTATCCCTTTTGAGTGTCATTTTAAAGAAGCAGTGAGAGAGAGAGTTCACACTACAGAAAGGAGTTTGAGGCCATGCTAATCAGACACAAGTCAACTGACATCACAAGGAGGCTTACAAACACAATTTTTCTTAAATTTGTCTTTATGCAGACAAATGCAAAAAAAAAAAAAAAAAACACTGATGACTGAGTGGAATCACAGGTTTGTACCTTGTGACAGCAGCGATGTGTGAATAGAAGTCACATAGGAGTGCTTACGCAGTTTCAAATTGCCACGACAATAAAGAACTCACTTAAATTTAAACAATAAAACCTATGTGATTGTTTCCGTCCCTTACCATATTAAAAAGAGGTAATTAAAAATCTCATGGCACTTCTCGTAAAGAGTAGGGGTGTAGCCCCGGAGTCCTGGCCAAATTCCCTTCATTGGCCCTTCATGGCCTCCCAATCACCCCAATCCACTGAATTGTCTCTCCAATCAAACAATAGCTGTTGTGTGGTGAGCGCACTGGCACCGTTGTCCTGTGGCTGGTGTCCCCTCATCGAAGTGGATGCTGCAAACTGGTGGAGGTGTGGAGAGACTCCCCCCTTATGATTGTGAAGCGCTTTGGATCTATAGCCATACACGATAAATGAGCTATATAAATACACATTACATTAGGTTAGTATTAATTCGGAACCAATCAGAACAGACATGTAAAAAAATCCAATTTTATGTCTTGTCCATATTTTACCCACATCTGGGTTGAAATAACCCAGCATTTTCTTTTAGACTTGCATTATTTAGAGTGCTTACGTCGATATAAATATATGACATTATGAATGTCTTTGCTGATTTTTTTTTTTATAAAAAAATGATAATGTAATATTAGTAATAAATATTATAATTAATTACAATATTTAAAAATTTTATAGATGCTATCGTTGTACTTAATAGAAATTTACATCTGTATCATGTACTCAAAATCAAGGAACAAAAACCTGCTACAAAGTGATGGGATGTTTGGATCATTTTACTGACTCATTGAGTCTCGTTTAGCGAGGTGAACAAATCTTTTTGTTGAGTCATTTTGTTCAAGTTGCCAACATACTATTAAAATGGTACAAGCAGCTTCCAAACTCATCTACAACTACACCAAACGTTGATTACACTTGGGCGATGTCAACCAATTTGGCGTTGTACAATGTCTAATGTGAAACATCGCGATGGACGATGGCATCGTCGTCACAGGCAGAGATGAATTAATTATTTATGATTAATTAATTAATTCATAACAAATTAATTATTTGTAGCCTAACTGACCCGCATGGTCTTTGTTTTACCCATAAACAAATGATAAATAAATAAAGATAAGTTGCACACACTTTTTCCGTGCGAGGTTGGTCAGTAAAGAAGGTGCACAACTAACAGTATCTGAGGTTTTCACTAAAATTACTAAGCACAAGAGTGAAAGTAAAAGACTGACGCTGTGACATGGTACCTACTAGATTCAAAAAACCTAAGAGACGTGAGAGAAAAGATTTATTAATTAAATATCACATTTAACAACTGTAGTGGGACGAGATCCAGCCCTCTGTTCAACTGTATGGGGAGACTCATGAAATGTTAATTATAAACATTTACAAAGCGATTTAATACTTTCGAAAATCAAGATTGCAATATATATGTCCATGCCTAATATCCAATGGCCAGACAGTGATTCATTTTGTTTAATTTTTTTTTTTTTTTTTTTTTGATATTTGTTATGCAGCAAGCCCAGAGATTGTTGTGTACACTATGACTTCATATAAAATTAACTTTAATGTGTGATATGAATTAAAAGTTATCATAAACGAATAATTTCTCGACTTAAATGAGTGGCGGCTTGGACCCGGAAACAGTATTACATACGTCACCAACACGTCACCACTTAACAAGCGGATCGGACCTACCTTTAGTTGTGTTTTGTACAGGAAAGCAATTATAGTAGTGGTTTTGCCACATTTGCATTATATTGAAAGTGTTTTGAATGCAAATGCCATTTTATTTAAAGATAAATAAATAGTGTTGACTTGTGATGAATGTTATGGATGTTTATTAAAAATAAGTTATGTAATATCAATTGTTCTAGGCCTCACCTTAATAAAAATTCAGATTTGGACCTTTTAATGTAGACATTAGCCCCTTTCACACAGTGATACCGGTAAATATCCGGAAAATTTCTGGAACGACTTTACCGGTAAATTCAAAAAAGCGCTGTTCACACAGGCGAGGATGTTACGGAATTTTTCCGGAAAAAAGCATTCACACATCCATTGCAAAATGCCGGTAAATTCTGACATCATTAACCAGAAATGACCTCTAAACGGCTGCGATTGTGTTTGTAAACATTTGACTACATTACAAACTCTTTGGATGGATCAGTATTGAGTACAACTCCAATGAAAACATATAGAGGAACTCTTTCGCATGTCGAGATGTTCATGATATGTGTGTGTTGGCGCTCATGGGCTGTTTCACGGGCACATGCAAAGCTTGAAGGTAAACAAATAACGGATTATCATAAACATTTTATTGATAAGTATTTACACAGTTGGCATTAAGAAGGAACATAGAAACGTTATCTGACTAACATCTAATAGCTAAAGGTGTCTGGAAAAATATTCAAAGGCTTTTATTCTCAAAAACCGCGCGCACGTGAATGCGTCTGACTGTTCTGATTGGCTAAAGCAGGTGTCTCACATCAGCACGTTCTAGACGTGGACGCGCTCTTTCCGGCAATCTTCCTTCTGCATTCACACAGCGCAGCATTCCGGCAAATTACCGGTAATGTTACAACTTCTCTTTCCGGAAAATAGCCAGAACGAATTTACCGGTATTTTCAAAAAGGGCCTGTTCACACATACAATCTTTTCGGAAAATTGCCGGTAATTTTCCGGAAAGGTCTGTGTGTGTGAAAGGGGCTATTGATAACCCCCGGGATTTATTCATTGTGATAATTACTAATATCAACTGATATGAAAACAATGATAGTGATTTATTATTGACCACATCACCAGTCATACTTTAAATTCATTTAAAGTTACTGACTCTACCAAAACAAAAATAGGGCCCTTTAACAGTCGGATAGGAGCACTAAGCATTACACAATCTGCCTTTCAGTGTGCGATGAGGTCACCTGTAGTCCTTTGACTACCATTGCAGTGACATCACAAATTAAATTTCACGGCTGAGATGATCGTGAAACTAATACTGCCATATTTCTTCATTTATGTTTAACAAAGTGAAAACAGAGTGGACATGTGAGGGGTTTTCTTCACCGGTCACTCAACATAACTGATATTGTAGAGTGCGCCGATACAGCTGAACCTGTGCTACAAATCCTGCTGGAAGCATATGTGGAAAAATGGTAATTTTCTGGTAAGGCGAGACGACTTGGTGTTCTGCTATTTAAAAACTGCCTTTGAATTCTGAGCTAGCAGGTAATCCTTCTAGAGTTGATCAAGGGGATCCAGACTTGACACCATGTGTATCAACACAAAAACTACAAAAGCATACCAATTAATTTTATTATTATTATTATTTGTTTGCTAATTTGAAGGTAATACTCTTTTTTTCTAGCCTTCAAACAAAAAAAACTAAAAGGTTATAAAAACAAAATCTCAAATAGAGGGTAATTTTTTTCAGCTTAAAAAAAAAGTAAAAACAAATCAACAGTTGTGAACATTGATGGGAATAACATCATGAAAAGTTTTTTTTTTTTTCAAAACAAGTAATTACGTTTTCTCCCATTACAACTCATTTATCTTTACTGTTACTAAGAATACTGTTCAATGCCTACAATATAGCTTTAAGTAATTAAAATGTATGAATTGCTTTACTGAGCTCACTAAGGGCGGTTTTTATAGGCTCTATCAGATATAAAACCTGCTCGAGTGTGTGTATGGCACATAACTGATGATGATTAGTGTGTGTGAAACTGGGTGAAAACAGGATCATATGCCATCAGATTCTTTGAGAGAGAGCGCAGATAAAGGAGATCACAGTCGCTGTGAAAGCAATTTACTTCAGTTATACCAAGATTAAAATTTGATTACATATATTAGTTACAAATATTAGCCCCCCTGAATTATTAGTTCCCCAGTTTATTTTTCCCCAATTTCTGTTTAATGGAGAGAAGTTTTTTACAACACATTTATAAACATTATAGTTTTAATAACTCATTTCTAATAACTGATTTTTTTTATCTTTGCCATGGTGACAGTAAATAATATTTTACTAGTTATTTTTCAAGATTTCTATACAGCTTAAAGTCACATTTAAAGGCTTAACTAGGTTTATTAGGTTAACTAGGCAGGTTAGGTTAATTAGGCAAGTTATTGTATAACAATTATTTGTTCTGTGGACAATCGAAAAAATATATAGTGTATATATGATAATTTGGACCTTAAAACGGTGTTTAAAAAAATTAAAACTGCTTTTATTTTAGCCGAATTAAAACAAATAAGACTTTCTCCAGAAGAAATAATATTATCAGACATACTGTGAAAATTTTCAAAATTTTGGCCCCACCAAAGAAAGTAATTAAAAGCCATTTCTTAGCCATATAATAATAAATGTGTCAAATGCCAACTGTTATTCTATACATACGCTTTTTATTCAGTATATGTATTTATATACACATATATATATATATATATATATATATATATATATATATATATTCTTGTAAAGCAATGCCATGGTAGTCATTGATTCAACTTTCTTTCTTGTAAGAAGTAACTAGTAACTTTTTTTTTTTTTAAATAACATGTCCATCACTGGTTGTGAATGTTAAGCTAGTGGATCATAGTAGTTTTCTGAGCTTTCCTAAGTAAATCTCCAACAGTGTTTAAAAAAAATAAAGCATAAAAATAAAAAAGCAAACCAAAAAAACTAAATTAAATATATCAAAGCAAATCAACACAAACACAAATGAAACTTATAACAATAAATAAAAAAAGGAAGGCAAACCAAAACAACGAAAATAAAGACAAATAAAAGACAAAAAAAAGATAATTACACTGAACATTTGCTCGATTAAATTAAAATAAAGAGATTAGCTTAGGCAGTAGACACTGGACATCTTCACCCAAAGTGAACACTGATCCCAGGTGAGATGACTGTACTGCTGACTGACCCTCTCTGTAGGGTGAGCTCCCCTGGTTCACACTCAGACCAGCAACATAACAACCAGCAATGATGAAAACAAATCCACATATCTAATTGGTTCTTAGGGGACTTAAACATTCATAAAAATAGACTAGGACATACAGGAAAAATACACCCCAGATGAATATCTGTCTCTTGTGACTAATACCTGAAGAAATGTATCTGCAAGTGACAGTTTCCAAGATGGCAAACCCTTATATCCTTATTTCGATTGAAAGCATTTTCAAAGCTGGTTTTGATAATAATGTGACAAATTCAGTCACATGGTTTGTGTTGCATATTCTCAGGAAAGTGCAGAAAGGTGTGTGAATTTCATTCAAAATAGCACATTATATGACCCTAATGACTGACTGGTTTAAGTTATTTGGCAGAGATGAGGAACAGTACTTAATCTTTTTAAAATATTCAGTGTTTTGCCTTGAGACACTTAAAAGCAAATAAACACTGGAATAATATCCTCTATGCTGGTTTCAAGTGGCTTTTCTTAGATTACACTTTCAAGTTATTAAACTAGTTGAATCCAATGGGGACCAAAGCACAGTTAGAACCAAACAGAATGAGATTTGAGCTCTCAGAAGTGCAGCTTAAAGGTCTACCCATAGCAAATTAGCCCTACAATTCAAATAAGAAAGTATTAATGAACAATTTGAAAAAATATTGCCATTTGTGTTGTATATAAGGCCTGATTTTTAAGTTTTGACAAACAGCTACTGTAAATAAATAAATAAATAGGAAAGTTAAATTTTGTAAAGGTAAAATAAATGTTCATATGATTAGCCTATTATTATTGTTAATTATCAAACATATGGTCAAACAACAATAAAAATCAGAATATAACCATTCATAATTATAAAGTTGAATTATGAAATAAATGTTTACTGTGTCAGTATAAAAAAACCTACCCTATATATAATGTACCCTATATATAATGTAGGGTATATAATACCCTATATATAATGTTGAATATAATGCAAGAAGGAATATGATAATGATACAATTCTAATTTTACCAGTGAAAACAAATGGTCTAATAATGTTGTCAATGGCAGATGACAAGCACATGTCTCAAATTTTACCTTTACAGAATTGTGAGAAAATTGCAATCTTGATTTTAAGCAAAAAAAAAATTGTGATTCACATTTTTGCCAGAATCGTGCAGCCCTACTCGCAAGTTTAATGACGGACAAGGCGGAATGCCTCAATAAATCTAATCTGCCGGTTGTACATGAAAGTCGCATTGTCACATTTCTGATTTATATCTGATTTATGTCCACATATGAAGGAGGCCTAAAACCAATCTCTGAATATCCGAATGCATGAGTGTTTACATGGTCATAGAACAGATTCGGCCTATATCACATATGACCATAAAAATCGAAATTGGGTCACATTTTATTGGCAGTGTAAATGGGATCTAAAAAACAGAAGTTTAGCCATATCAGATGCTCTTCTCTTGTCTGAATATTTTGATTTTGGCTTGAAAATCTTGCTTGCCTCTAAATGTGGACCTTTATATCATTAGTAAGAAAAGTCTAGTGATGCATGACAAGCTTCTTCTCTCTACATAGAACAAGCGCAAACAAGGCGAAACTGTAAAAGCATCAGCCCACCATCTGGCCTAAATACTTTTTCCATATTCCACTGCACACCCTATTATCTATGTGTGTGTATCTGTGAAGAAAAGATGCGTCTGCGACTTTGTGCATTTGACAGAAAGAGAGCCTCCATCTCTGGTGTGCCACAGGTGCTGTAAGCCCTGCAGGAAATAAAGCTTCTTAAATACAATGAAAACACAGCCGTCTGCTAAATCATATACAGCCGATGAAGGCGGAGATGAAGGAAGCGCAGAGTAGCGCGACGGAAGAGGAAATGGGGACGGCCGCAGGTGTGAGGGCACCCAAGAAAAACGCTTTAATGTGTAATGAATATCTAAGGAAGAAGGCCGGGACAACAAAAAGGAGACGACAGAGGTCAAGCGGACAGAGACCAAGGCCGGAGAGCAGGAGTCGGGTTGCACAGGGAGGAAGAGCTTCTGTTTGGGATGTTTGTGGAGTGTGTGTGTGTGTGTGTGTGTGTGTGTGTGTGTGTGTGTGTGTGTGTGTGTGTGTGTGTGTGTGTGTGTGTGTGTGTGTGTGTGTGTGAGATCTTCTGTCTACTTCACATTCCTGAACCCTTGAAAGAGAGGGAGATCCTTTAAATGTCCCTTGAAGTACTGTAAAATGTGCAGCAATCTATCTATCTATCTATCTATCTATCTATCTATCTATCTATCTATCTATCTATCTATCTATCTATCTATCTATCTATCTATCTATCTATCTATCTATCTATCTATCTATCTATCTATCTATCTATCTATCTATCTATCTATCTATCTATCTATATCCATCCATCCATCCATCCATCCATCCATTCACTCATCCGTCTATTTTTAACTGGGCTAAATGTTAAGAGGTTGAAAGTAATTTTTTCACAGTTTCGAAACCATATTGATACTAACATCCAAAAAAAAATTTCTTTTTGATTTCGGTGGGCTTTTAGACACATTTGGGCTCTTCCAACTTTGGAGGAAAGTGAAAAACCTGTCCATCTTAGGGCTGGAAATTGCGACTATTTTGGTCAAATATGCGCCCGAAATGTAACCTATGCAACCTCATAAAATATTTGGGAGCATTTGTGCGATTGCATATAATTTTTGTAGAGTTTTTGTTTTTGTTCTAAAAAAAAATAAATAAAAATAAATAAATAAATCTTCCCTGCTGCTATATTGGTTCATATTAGCTGTCAATCACTGAAGACTTTTGCTGTTAGATGACAGTAGAGCTGCACAATTAATCGTTAAAAGATTGCGATTTCGATTCGACCCCCTAGACGATCTTAATCCAGCATTTCTACGATCCTGCCAATCATATTTTCAAGTTCAGGAATGAAGAAAAGGCGGCTGCACAAGTCTGTTTATTGTTTCACATACATTGCTCAGTGACATAGACACCTAAATGATGTTAAAAGAGTCACGTAATGTATTTATTAGGAATAATTCACCTAAAAATGTAATTTTTGTCATATAATGATGTTTTCGCGGCCGGGAAATCACACGTGACGTGAGCTGCTGGCCGTGAGCTGTTATCACAGAGAGGGCGCGCGTGCTCTCTACTTAATGATAGACGCACTTTAGTGAACAGAACCTGCATATGTTGTGAGTAACAGATAATACAGTTGCAAATAATGTTCAGTTTGTGGCACAGAGTGATCGTTTGGGAGCCGCGTGAAGTATGAACAAGCACTTAGCAGTCAGAAAGTATGCACTTCATTTAACTGATCATATCGCATTTTAGAGTTATGATTACGGCAAGCATTTGATACGTTTTTTTCTTTTATAGCGAAACCACAGTTGTGCATGAAAATAAATGTTTACAATGTCATATAGTGTAGTGTATATATTGTTGAATATAATCTGATAATGGAAAATGTCTGATTTTATCAGTGAATAAATTTGTCTAATATGACAGATTGCACGCATATATCTCTAACATAATAATTCAACATCATAATTATTACAAGTAGAATAGAATTATTTATAAAAACCAGTAGACCTACACATAATATTATTATCGATGTTCTGCCTCTAAACCTCATACCTTTATTTTACATATACAGAATCGTGAGAAAATCGTGATCTTTATTTTAAGCAAAAAAAAATCGCGATTCTCATTTTAGCCAGAATCGTGCAGCTCTAGATGACAGGGAGCCCATGTGACCGCGGGAAATACAAACGACTAAAGAGTGCAAAATATACAGAATCTTGATGCGTTGCATTCACAGCGTGTTTAGCGCAAATGTCAGCTAAATGTAAAATCTAACACTGTACACACCATTGCCAAAGAAGCTCACCTTTACTAAGTTTAAACTGATGCAGCTTATAACAAAGAACAGTATTGCGCCAGTGGTCATCGGGAAAATCCGGCTGACACTCCTGCTTTCCACAAACACAGAAAAATGTAAATCAGCGCTTAATGAGACTGAGCATTAAAATGACACAAACCCAAACCAAAACTTTTAAAAGTGAGACTTTTCTTCCTTTCTTTTGTCCATTCTTTCTTAAGATGTATATTATTTTTTTCTATTTAATCACTGATGACTGCTTTGCGGTTTTTAGCCTTAAATAGAAAGGTTTATTATAATCTTTCTTTCATTTTGTAAGAGTATGACTTTAGCAGATAACTCGCACTCAAACACATTCAGGGCAGCATGATCATGAAAAATGTAATTCATTGTTATTATTATTGACATCATCGTCATCATTAATATTTTATATTTATTAGACATTCATTTTGGAATTATTGCACAAATATGAAGTCAACACAGTTAGATAGTTGTTTCCGTTTTTGTTTTTTGTTTTTTGTCCTAATTGATGTTGTTTTCAAATACTGTTTTCTAGGGATGTAACGGTATTGTAAATACCGTCATACCGCAATATTAATTTTTTTCGATATTACCGAAGTCGCATGACTCGGTAAAACTATAGGTCTTCTGAGAAAATTTGCTCAGGCGAATGAAGCGAACGGGAGCTAGCTGAAACTTCATTTCCCATCAGCCCCGGCGTGGCCATAATCCTTTGCGGTCTGTTGTCGCTACAGATCCAGTAATGCGGAAATGGAGTGTGCTGCTAGTAGCGGAGATGAAAAAAAGATGGAAATGATCGAACCTAAAGCGGGTGTTGTCGCCGCGCGCGTGCTGAATAGCGGTGCTGTCGCGCGCGTTCTGATCAGCTGTGTTGTGGCGAGCGTATTGTAAAGCGCCGAGGGGGGGTTGAGCGCGCATACTCGAGAGGTGTTGTCGCGCGCCTACTGAAGGGCTGGACTGGACGGAGGTTGTGTCGCGTCGCGGGGGCACTTTTGATCGTTTTGGAAGGGCATTTTCTATCCAAGACTAAAAAGGGCATGTGCACTGCACAGGTTGAGCCCTATGTGTGCACGTGCCTGCAAATTGGGGAATACGACTAATAACAGTCATGGGGACTGCAGAAACACAGCACACTGTTCAGATTGATGCAGACATTGACTTGTACCGCAAAGAGACCTCTATCTCACTCATGGTTTGTCTTCTCAAGTGGGGGAAAGACAATGCACAACGTTACCCCACTGCTGTCAACATGGACCAAGTCATATCTCTCCTGTCCCAGAAACCTCAGTCCCAAATGAGAGGGTTTTTTTCTGTTGCAGGGGACATTGTAAATACCCAGAGATCCCAGCTTTTACCAGATTATAGTTATATGATAATTTTCCTTTAAACCCATCTCTATCTAAGTGAGTGATTAAATGTTAAATGTGATGAGTTTTCAACAATACTAAATTGAAACTTTATTTTTTTACATGGTTTAATAATTTTTTGTTATTAAAATTGAAGTTCCTGTTTCAAAGCTAACAGATAGATGGCTAATTTGTATGTCATTGACACTTTTGGCACTTTTTTGGAGTATTTTCAAAAGTTTTTTTTTCCTGTAAATGATTCAATAAATACCGTACCGTGACATTCATACCGAGGTATTACCGTACCGTGAAATTCTGATACCGTTACATCCCTACTGTTTTCAAATAGTAAAAAAGTTCATTTTGAGCGCTGCATCTTCTCATCTTGTGTTGAATTTGAGTGTTATGCTGAAAGTTTCCTGTCCATCTGACAGGGTGCAGACAAAAGTGGCATTTTCACATCAATTATCCTTCATGCCACCTGATACTGCAGGAATGCATCTACTCTAATCTCAGCTCATAACAGGCATGGTGAACACAGAAGCCTCTATAAATCATTCACTGGATCTAAAAGCACTCAAACAGAAGAAAAACTAATTAATTCTCAGTGTGCTGTTTGCTGGACACTTACTTATATCAATCACTAAGCCATGACATATAACATGTAAAGCGTGAACAGCCTTATGAAGACAAAATGCCAAGATGGTTAAATAAATAAAAATAAAAAATCTCAGTTTCACCAGACTTACGCATAGTTTTATGTGGTTAAACAAAATTGCAATTAGCTTTATTCTAGTAACATAAATCTCTATTCAAAAGTCTAAAGATCTCCCAGTTCAGAAGACATTTCTTTTTGTTTCAGACAGAAGAGTAATGCTGGATAACCCTGAATAACAACACATCACAATAAAATGAAAACAAATAATAAAATTTTTATTATACAAATATCTCTAGTAAATCTAATAAAACTACATTTTTGATGGTCTCTTATTTCCACAGCTGTATATTTTGTCTTAACAAATTCTACTAGAATGTTCCTAACAATTAAAGATGCAACTAATAATTAGTAACCTTGTATAAATAATATTATAACATATTATAACATAAATAATAATAATAAAAACAACAACAACTATTATTATTATTATTATTATTATTATTATTATTATTATTATTATTATTAATATAGGTGTACTATAATGATAAATAATTTTTCGTTGGCTAAGTTCCTGATATTATTTAGATATTGTTCAGAGGTTGCAACAGCAGAATAAACTGCCAATTATTATTATTATTATTATTATTATTATTATATTTTTTTGTTATTTTAAAGTATTTTAATTAGTATCAACATCCATACACACAACATGGGCAACATCCATACACACTCACTCACACTCACACACTACAGACAATTTTGCCTACCCAAGTCACCTGTACTGCACAGTCTGTACCTGTACAGTCTTTGGACTGTGGGGGGAACCGGAGCACCCAGAGGAAACCCACACAAACACGGGAAGAACATGCAAACTCCACACAGAAACGTCAACTGACCCAGCCGAGACTTGAACCTGCAACCTTCTTGCTGTGAGGCGACAGCACTTACTTTATTTATAATATATAACATTTTATAATTTTATATTATATAGTTTATTATTATTATTATTATTATTATTATTATTATTATTATTACTATTTTATACATATTATTATTTGTTGTTGTATTATTATTAGTAGTAGTAATAGTAGTATTTTTTATTTTATTTTACATGCATATAGTGCATTGATGTATACATGCATACTGTATATATTTTATATACAGCCAGCACACAAACAGACACTCAGAGCCCACATACAACTGGTTGCAAACCTGTGGTCAGCTACAATGAAAGAGAAACACAGTAGAGCAAAAAAAGAAACAAAATTGAAAGACACAAAAAATGAAATTCAAAACAAGAATGAGGACCTACAGAGAGGAGCGAAAGAAAGAGAGGTGAAGTGCATTAAAGCCATCCACGATGCTCCAATAAAAGGCTCTGAATGAGCAGAGTGGTAATCATAAAAAACTCCATCTATTCTGAGCCAGTCCATTAAGCAGGCGGGGGGAGAGCGAGACAGTCCATTAAGCAGACCAGGGGGGAAAGAAAGAGAGAAACAAATGGCCATACTTCACTAACTCCACAAAGCTCTATAAATGCATTCAACACATTGTCACGATACAGCTCTGCTCATACGATATTTCATCACAACATTGGGGCTATTCTAGATGAGCATTTTATTGAAGGAGAAGCAGAGGAAAATGAGCAAATGAATGAAAACCCAACAAAAGAGGAGGGACCCTTTTACAAGAACACTAAATAGCGAATCAATGCTTCACTGCTGGTTTCAGATTTTGGAAGCCTTAATGGAAACCTTGAGACAAAGACCTTCTGCAAAACAACTAGGGTAAAAAAATAAAAATGCTTTTTCATTAGGAATATGTTATAATGCACTGAAAAGGCTTTAGTTTAAGTATGTTTTCAGCTCAATGTTATTATTTTAGGTCATGTGTGTCTGGAACCATGTTTGAAAACAACACCAAAAACCAATTGTGGCTTAAAAACACACACTGCAGTTTTTATACAGCATTTGTACACAATAGTAATTAATATATAATAATACATAGTTATACATATAAAAACTTTTATTAATATGTCATAATATGTAAGTGTTGACTAATGCAAAGTTACCTATTTATGTAGATATTTATTTTATTCATTCATTCGTTTATTCATTTATTAATTAAATATTTATTTATTTTTCAACTAATAAATTAAATGTATTTATTTATTTTATTTATTTATTTATTTATTTATTTATTTTACTTTTTATTTAGGCCTTCCTGGACGGATTCATTTTCTTAATAACAACTTTTTTAAGCAAATTAATTAATGAAATATGTATAAATAAATGTTTACAATGACATAGAAGTCATTTGTTAAAATGTAATTCTGAGTAAAAAAATCTAAATAAACATAAATACCACAAAATTAATCTAAAAAACAAAAACACAAAATAATTGTGTAATCAAATATTTGTACTAGTAAAACAAAACCTATTTAAAAAGTTTAATTTCATGTAAAATATATACTCAAGAAAAATTACTTAGCAAATTAACTCAAGAAATAACTCAAGTATGTCCTATCACAGCATAGTAAGAAACGCTGTAAGTTATCACTAAATTGTATTTTCTTCTAACGCTATAAACCTCTGTTAACAGACTGCTAGATCAAGCTGATTAATGTATTGGCAATGACAGAATGGTTAAATAAAAGCATGAGACACAGCCTATATGATCAATAGGTTTTAACTGCAATGTGAGCTGCTCAGCACCTGTATGTTTTACTTAGCTGTTCTCTGATGATTTTAGCAGGGTCTAAGGTTGTAAGTATTTATAGCAGGCACACTGATTGATCATTAGACACAACGGTGGTCTCTAATAATAGTTTGTGGCTGTTATCTTCTCATGTGATGACATCAGATCAGTGCTTTCAGAAGACATATATGTGGTGTTTGAAATGTGAGAGGCTGAATGGTTGAGTTTGGTTTTACCATCGCTCTGCTGTTCATATCTTCCATCTGAGAAGCTCCAAGGGCAGAATCACTGCTGCTGCGCACTAATAGAGGAGTGCCTGCAACACAAACACACAGCTGATCAATATACTACTAATATAGAGTAGTATAAAGTATGTTTTATAGCACCTTTTATTTTAAAACACCTTGGTAATTCACACCCTCAGCATACTGTATGTAGTGTAATGGCAGTCCTTTACTGCACTTAACATATTAGTTACACTTTATATTTACATTTAAAAAGTGATATTTTGAGTGTGTCATTGTCTAAAGAAAATTTTAATTAAAATTTAGTTTTTAAACCGCCATGGTCAAAGAACTTTAATAAAATAAATACTAAAATATTGATAACATTTGCATTATTTGTCATAGTTATTTTTGTTTGTACTGTTTTTACCTGCAGTGTACTGTACTGTTGAAATAACACAATAAACCAAATTCATACAGAAAAAGAAAAAATAGACATGTTTGTAACATGTGGAGAGTCAGTAAATGATCGAATTGAGTGAATTTATAGTGTATTTGAATAAAGTTATACTTTCTATAAAACAAAGTAGAAAACTCCCACTATACTGTTTACCATGTTTCTAGATGATCTAGATTTTTTTAGATGATCATTTGGTATCAGAAGTGGCTTATTTGAAAGGCAAAGGCCTCTTTATTATGCCTATTTCACCAAAAAAGAAATATGATCATGCATTGATTTTTAACTATTTCATTAGGACAGTAAGGTCTGAGTTTGATTGGACAAAGGTCTTGTCACTTAACAGAAATAATGTACAGTATAGAATATAAAGTCATGGTGCAGTGAAAAAAAAAGAATTAATAATGTATGACTCCCATGAGCTTGGAGGACTGCGTCCATACATCTCTGCAATGACTCAAATCACTTATTATTAAAGTCATCTGGAATGGCAAAGAACGTTTTCTTGCAGGACTCTCAGAGTTCATCAAGATTCTTTGATTTCATCTTTAATGCCTCCTCCTTTGTCTTATCCCAGACATGCCCAACAATGTTCATGTGTGGTGGCTGGGCTGGCCAATCCTAGAGCACCTTGACCTTCTTTGCTTACAGGAACTTTGATATGGAGGCTGAAGTATGGGAAGGAGCTCTATCCTACTGAAGAATTTGCCCTCTCCTGTGGTTTGTAATGTAATTGGCAGCACAATTGTCTTGATACCTTAGGGCCTAAGGCTTAGGCTGTTGATGTTGCTATCCACTCTGCACATCTCTTGCACACCCCCATACTGAATGTATCCCAAAAGCATGATTTTTCTCTTTACCAAACTTGAATGATTTCTGGAAGAATCTCAGTATAATCTGCTGTATTTGTGATGATTGGGATGCAGTTCAACAGATGATTCAATAGAAAAATCTACCTTCTGCCACTTTTACAAATGATTATTTTATTTGAAATTTGATTAAGTTAGTATTTGTTGCTCTTACAACTAGGATCGACGAAAAAAATTTTGTCAGGTAGTGTACACAACATATGGAGTCTAAACAGCTACAAATATATATATATATATATATATATATATATATATATATATATATATATATATATATATATATATATATATATATATATATATATATATACACTGTAAAAACGCCAACTTTCAAAAAGTCCTCTGAACAAAGATTAATAAGTTAACTGAATTTAAATATTTTCATTTGAAATGCTGACAAATAATAGTTAGTTTGTTCAACAAATATGGGGCTTCAATGTGAAAAACTTAAAATATTTCGTTGAACTAATACAAAATTCTTAGTTTTGCGTTGATGCGTGCCCTTCTTGTTGGCGCATGCGCCTTATAAGCTTCTGGCGCAATTTACTTCCATAGCTCACTGCAGGGGGTACCTGTCACGTGCGCGCGACAAAACGAACCATCTTTCTTTCTGCGGAGCTACGTGTCAATCGTTTTCATAATCGATTGTATATAATTGTATACATGTTTTTGTGCGATGTGCTACCCATCTGACTGCCCGATCTATTTTACCAGTGTATTAATGATGTGAGAGACCGTGATAGAGCGGTTAAGAGTAGTGGTGGGCAAAGCGAGGCTTCGTGAAACACTGAAACAGTCGAAGCAAATGTGTCGAAGCTTCGAAACGTTTCGAAACCTCACTCTACAGTGACATTTAGTGGTCATTTTTTATATATATTGCACTGAAACAGCTTCAGCAAAGAACGATTGAACAAATTGAGGGATTAAACCCCACTTTGTGAAAGTGGAATCCTTCAAGTAACATAGTACAGTGGTTAAGGTGTCAGACATCCATGCAGGAGTAGTAGGTTTCGAAGCCAGTCAGTAGCAGTTGTTTTAAAATGCTTTAATACCAGTTGGTAATGCTTTGCTCTTGTATCGTTTTGTTTCAACATTGGTCTGATATCCGAATAAACAATTTGTGAATAAATATGTCTTGTTTTTGTCTTAAAACAGGGTTGTTGCTAGATCAAAAACGGTGGCCTGAAGTTATCAAGAATTATTTATATTATTCATTAAATTTCCCATTTATTGTATTTTATTAATGTCTACCCAAACCCTAAACCCAACCATACTGTAAAAATATTTATTATTGTTTTACAGTGTTACAAAAATGATGCTAAATTGCTGGCGTAACTGTAGCTGTATCCTATTTAGGCTACACAAAACAGAAACATGATTAAAATACATAAAACCATGATTTCGAAGTCGGGATTCGAACCCAAAACATCATGCTAAGCATAGAATCAATAAGCAAACCCACAGTGCTCTAAGCCATTTGAGACAGAGATAATTTGGAGACCTTGGCAGTCAAATTAGGATTCACCAGGTCTCGAAACGTTTCTAAGCTGATCGATGCTTTGAATCGCTTTAGTCACGTGACTAGGTGTTTCGAAACACTTTAGTCACGTGATTTGGGTGCTTCGGATCATGCTTCGGTGCAGTGATTCGAAACACTTGCGCTTCGGGATCTCGACACTGTGTCAAAACATCAGTTTCACGTCAGCCATCCCTAGTTAAGAGCAGGCCAACGACGTTTCTGCTAAATCATAGGTATGTATGTCTTTTTTTGTTGTCATCTAACGTTATATTATTTGATATGTTGGCTTTGATGTGCGCGTGTATCCTAATAAGGAACTATTTGTTATAATTTAGCCGTGAGTTACTTGTTTCGTGCACTTGGTTTTGGCTATTTACATCAATAAAAGTTTAGAGTGAATGTATTTGAAACAAATAGCGATTTCAATCGAGTCATTTGCTTTAATAACTCACGATTAATACAATGAGTATCATATAACATACCAGATCAGGTATCCAAGTCAAATATAACATTATGTCCTGTTTATCTAGATTGCTGTCAGCATTGCGCACATCATAACCTTTTTTCCCTTCGAACCAGAGCCAGTGGAACAAACGGTGACGTCTTTAACTGTGTAATTTGTGTGAAAATCGTGTGATTTTCATGTAATTCATTGCTTGATTTGTTAGCTCGACTAAATGTCTATCATATTCAGACCAACTTGCTTTAACAGTCAGCTAGCTTTTATTTACATAAAAAATATAAAGGGCTAAATATATATATTTTTCTTTCTTTTTGCTCAAAAGGACTGAAATATTGACAATGACATAATTCAATGCAAGATTTCCTTGAGGAGGTGAGACTTGTTATCATCAGTGAAATTTGACGGTCATTCACCAGCAGATGCAAGAAACCTTTTCTCTTTGCCCAAAAGAAGTTGTTGAGATTTAGCCAGGAAGAAATTAGAGAGAGAGATAACCTGGACTTTAAGGAAGAGGTAAGTCACTATATTGCAATTGCTTTGGTTTCATTCAAGGTAGTAATGATAATGCTAAAAATAACAAACAACATTATTATTATAGGTAATTCAAAATACATCTGTATTCAGCATTTGAACATTTAAATATTTACATTTACATATATATATATATATATATATATATATATATATATATATATATATATATATATATATATATTATGTGTAAAAATTAATATGTATGTTTTTTTTTTGTATATTGTAGATCTGCACAGAGTTTTCTCAGATCTGTAATGTAGATCTCCTGAGACAGTTAATCGAGTGACTTGATAAATATACAGCACCTCTCCTGAAACTCTACAGAAAAGAAGGGATTCAATGGGTCCAGAGATGGATACAACTTTAAACAAGATGGATGAGCAGGTACTCATTAAGATTTTTTTTTTCTTATACACCCGTCTGATGTTTTTAACATGTGCAACATATTTTGTCCTGTCAAGAATTTCATGCTCAGGTAATACAGTCTAATAAAACGTAATTGCAACAATTTAATTGTCCAGCCCTTTTGCATTAATTTTAATTGTGTCAAGTTGTGTTTTGATTGTGAGATGGAAGTAAGATAAATAACAGATGTTTCACTTGTTTTGAGTGACCATTTCAAATGAATACATTCAAAGAGGAAAATAGAAAATAATAGCTGTAGTTTTTAACTCAAAGTAATTGTCACATGAAACTAAACATTTTTCTAAATTTGCCAACACAACCATTATCAAATTCCATTGTATGGAAACCACAAAATTCTTTTTTAAAAATAAAGCCATGTGTTTTTTCAACAGCATGAATAAAATACTATGCTCATTTAAATGTACTAAGTACATTTTTACTTACAAAACAATAAGATTGTAAAACACCCTTTGTAAATGACTTTCCTTTAGGTCACTGATATTGTCACCGATCGAGAAAGAGCAGCTCTTGAGGGATTGCCAATTTTTCTTCGTAAAAATTCTGCTTGCTTTCTCAAGATATGTCTGGTAAGTTACCCATTTTCATACCCTATTCTACATTTATTAGTCTGCTTGGTAACACTTTTAATAGCTGCACGCTATAATAATAATTTATTTAGTATTAGCGAATAGTTAATTTATTTTCTGTTAAGCATAACTCTACATGAAGTGCTCAATGATTGTATTTTTTTTAACTTTAATGATTCATTTGTATTACTAATTTAAGTATTGCATTATTTACAAACCAGTTATTTGGTCAGTTGGTGTTTTTAAGATCATTCAGAATGCTTAAGTACACGATTAATAAACTATTCAAATTAACATTTAAATATCCTAATATTAAGGTATGTAATAATAGTTACTTTGTATGTTAGTATATGCTTTATGAGCTTAACTTCATCCAGTTGTGACCTAATCTAAAGTGAGGACTATTTATGCTTTATAAATCCCTTATGAATGACAATTAAAGGCTCAGTTATATTCTAAACAGGACAATAAACAACTTTCACAATTGAAACTGTATCAAATAAAAGTAAATCTTTGCAATTTTATGTAAAATAAAAGTTTAAAAAATTGCTAAATATTAAAAAGTTGTCAATATATTGTTCAATTATTATATATTATAGACTATTCAAAGTGTTACTGTTTGTATGTACGAAAGTATTACATGTTTTTATTTTCTTTGCATAATAGTAATAACATTAATAAGTAGTAATTAATATTACACATCAATTAATTTTCCCATTACTTAATCTCCTATAAGGACACGGACCCTGAAGACCACAGCACCAGAGATTAAAGGATTGGAATCTTCACTGTGGTGGAAGATGATAATGGCACTTCTGCATCCCTGCAATATGTGATGAACCTCGCTAAAATCTTGGAGGAGGCCATAGTACTTCAGGATATCACACATCTGCCTGCAGCCTTCGCTTACTTGTTCAGCCTCTTGTATAGACTGAATATGGAACACCCAAAAGAACTCAAATATACTTTTTAAGTGATTCAGCATGTTTTATGGAGGTTGGTGGCACATGATCTGCGAGAGTTCAGTTCATTCATTCATTCATTTTCTTTTCGGCTTAGTCCCTTTATTAATCTGGGGTCGCCACAGCGCAATGAACTTGTTTTACGCAGCGTATGCCCTTCCGGCTGCAACCCATCTCTGGAAAACATCCATACACACTCATTCACACATACACTACGGACAATTTTAGCCTACCCAATTCACCTGTGCCACACGTCTTTGGACTGTGGGGGAAACCGGAGAACCCAAAGGAAACCCACGTGAAAGCAGGGAGAACATTCAAACTCCACACAGTAACGGCAACTGACCCGTGACCACTTCCTAATGTGCCACTGTTTCAATGTTTTGAGGTCTGTTTTTGGACTTTATGTACTTTGTTGACAAAAGTGCAGTACACTTTAAAGACTGTATGAATGGAGTGGCTTTTAGGGTTTACTCTGATTTGATGATTGTATATTCACCTGGTTTGAGTGTTTAGACACACTAGTAGCTTGGTTTTAGTAAGGTTGCCAGTTATTTTATGTTGAGGCAGTGTACAATCTTTTCAAATCTGGAAACATTCAGTACTAGTTCTGTACAAACTAGCCCAATGCTGAACACGGCTAATGTCAAATGCTGATTTTGTATGCAAATGTTTTGGATTGTGATTTGAACACAGTTAAAAATAAAAAAAAGTGAATTGACTATTCTTGTGTATTTAATTTGAATCCTAAAAATTAATAGTAAATGCATAATGAATCAGTTTGTTTTATTTTGTTCAGTAAACTAAAAAAATCTTGTTGGGTAAACATGATCATTTTTGTTCAGTAAACAAAAGATCATGTTGAATAAACGTGAAAATTTTTGTTCAGCAAACAAAAGATCTTGTTGAGTAAACATGATAATATTTGTTCAGCAAACAAAAATATCTTGTTGGGTGAACATGACATTTTTTGTTCAGCAAACAAAAATATCCTGTTGGTTGAACATGATATTTTTTGTTCAGCAAACAAAAATATCCTGTTGGTTGAACATGATATTTTTTGTTCAGCAAACAAAAATATCCTGTTGGTTGAACATGATATTTTTTGTTCAGCAAACAAAAATGTCTTGTTGGGTTAACATGATATTTTTTGTTCAGCAAACAAAAATGTCTTGTTGAATGAACATGATATTTTTTGTTCAGCAAACAAAAATATCCTGTTGGTTGAACATTATATTTTTTGTTCAGCAAACAAAAATATCTTGTTGGGTGAACATGATACTTTTTGTTCAGAGAACTAAAGAATTCAACAAAATATTTTGAGTTCACTGGTCTTCAAACCCTGTTTGTTGAGTTAACTCAAAAAGCTATGTGTGATAGGTTGCCTAATTATTTTAAGTTTACTCAACTTTTTTTTTACAGTGTATATATATATATATATATATATATATAATATTTATTATTATTATTATTATTATTATTATTATTATTATTATTATTATTATTATTATTATTATTTATATTATACAACTGAAGTCAGAATTATTAGCTCACCTTGGATTTTTCTCAAATGATGTTTAACAGAGCAAGAAATTTTTCACATACAATTTTCACAGTATGTCTGATAATTTTATTTTATTTATTTTTTTCTGGAGAAAGTCTAATTTGTTTTATTTTGACTACAACAAAAGCAGTTTTGAATAAAAAAAAAAGCATTTTAAAATATAAAAAATATTAGGCCCTTAAAGCAATATATTTTTCCGATAGTCTACAGAACAAACCATTATTATACAACAACTTATTTACCCTAACCTGCCTAGTTAACCTAATTACCCTAGTTAATCCTTTAAATGTCACTTTAAGGTGTATAGAAGTGTCTTGAAAAACATCTAGTAAAATATTATTTACTGTCATCATGGCAAAGATAAAATAAATCAGTTATTAGAAACTAGTTATTAAAGTTATTATGTTTAGAAATGTGAAAAAAATCTTCCCCCGTTAAACATAAAATGGTAAAAAAAAAAAAAAAAAAAAAAAACACGGGAGCTGATAATTTAGGGGGCCTAAAATTAAATGGGAAAAACAGATAACTTTAAAAAATTCTATAACAAAAGTCATGCTTCTTGCAAATGAGCTCTTCATTACCTTTCAAATGCTCCCCACTAAACACCTACTCTCGCTCTGCTATCAGTGCATCCCATCATGAAGAAATGTATAGTGTCATTGTCCATTACCATCTCCTCTTAAACTAGCTTCTGTAGTTTCACAACTGGACACAAGCGTCTGTTGTCTTAACAGTCTAACGCCTGTGGCTCAGAAGCAGACATTGACTCTGAACCCAGAGTTAAACACAGTTTACATCTCACTTATTCACACTTCAGTGAAGAAGGGCCACGTCAAGCGCCCTGCCAGAGCAAGTGGAAAAGGAAAAAAACTGACAGCATTTCAAGAAGCTTTAAGGGAATATTTTGTTCTTTTACAGCACGGCAAACACGGGCTGTCTGGGTGTCAGAGGCTCTGACACGACGCTTTGTAAACTCTCAGTCTGCTGCTTCCCTCAAGCGCACCGCATACATTTGCAGACCTGTTGGCTTCCATCAATAGTTTAAAAGGCCTTTAACCACGCGTGTGGACAACAGCTCTCAGCACACCAGACCTTGCTTGACTCACCGCTGATGCCGCAACTGAATATGAGAGATACAAATACACTCAAATTGGTCTGCGTGCTGCTGTTGCTATGTGGTTGCTGAAGTCTTCTGGCTGGTTACCAAGTCAAGTTTATTTTATTTTTATGTCATGCACTCAGTTTGATATGTTCCTTTTAGAATAATAATGGCAACAATATACATTAATGATTAATTTGTTCTGTGAAAGAAAATTATATGGTATGGTACTGTATGATACGATACGATACATGATATATGAGATATGACAATATACAGTTGAGAATTATTATCCCCTGAATTATTAGCACCCGTTTTTTTTTTTTCCACAATTTCTGTTTAATGCAGAGATTTTTTTCAACACATTTCTAATCATAATAGTTTTAATAACTTATCTTTAACAACTGATTTATTTTCTCTTTGCCATAATGACAGTAAATATTATTTTACTAGATATTTTCAAGACACCTCCACACAGACTAAAGTGACATTTAAAGGCTTAACTAGGTTAATTAGGTTAAGTAGGCAAGTTTTTGTATAATGATGGTTTGTTCTTTAGACTATCGGGAAAAAAATGCTTAAAAGGGCTAATAATTTTGTCCTTAGAACGGCTTTTAAAAAAATTTAAAAACTGCTTTTACTGTAGCCTAAAAAAAACAAATAAGACTTTCTCCAAAAGAAAAAAAAATATTATCAAACATACTGTGAAAATGTCCTTACTCTGTTATACATCATTTGGGAAACATTAAAAAAATAAATAAATAAATCAAAAGGGGGCTAATAATTCTGACTTCAACTGTATATATGATATGATATATGATGTGAAAAAAATTACGTGAGATATATGATAGAATATTTTATATAATATATGATATGAAATTAACGGATAATACATAGAATATGCCTCATCAGTTGTATAATATCGCAACCATGTTCCTGGAGGACAACCATCACTACATGTTTTGGATGTCTTCTTTATATGTCACATCCATTTCAGGTCTTTTAGTCTCTGCTAATAAGCTGATGATCTGAATCAGGTGTGTTTGGTTAAGGAGACATGAAAAATGCGCAGAGATGGTGGTCCCCCAAGAACGTGGTTGAGAAACACTGATATAATTGACCATCTGTTGTAAGAAGTGCTTTATTCTGTGAAAACAACTAGCTGGATATACATTATGCCACTTATTACACTGCTACTTGCTACTAAATTAAACTATCATACAAAAAGCTGTCTGCGCTGATGGGGTAGTGGTTAAAGCATCGACACAAGCAATCACGGCGACCAGAGTTTGATTCCCACCTAGTCCTATGGCGATCCTTCATTTCTCTCTGCTCCCTACACTTTCTTGTCAATTCTCTCTACTGTCCTATGACGCAATGGTGAAAAACCCGAAAAAATTATTATTTTTAAAAAAATTAGCTGTAAGATTTTATTATATCTTTAATTAAATTTAAAACTTAAAAAATAAAGACTGGATGCAGCCTAAAACTAACCTACTAATTATTATTATTATTATTATTATAGTTTAGCCGCAAAATGGCAACCAAAACTTTCATGACCAGTTAAGACAAATAAAAGCCAACTGGTGCAATCTACCAGCATTTTTTAAAATCTCTTCTCTGTATGTTCAACAGAAGAATGTCAAATAGGTTTTGAACAAGTGTAGTGCGAGTAAATGATGGCAGAAGGTTTTTTTTATTTATTATTTTTTTAACTATCCCTTTAGGACTTCTGTATGTAAATTAGAATAATGCAGATTTTTTTGTGTGTGTGCCAGAATGGACAAATCTGAAAACAATGCTCTTGCAGTTTTGTGTAAACATATATATTTTGTGAAACAATGATGTCATCAGCCTAAATCTTCACCCAGACTGATCAGACACCTTATACAACACAAGTTAATAGTTTTTATTCTGGAGAAAGTCTTGGGCTATTTATTTTAGTCTGGCTGGAGTAAAAGCAGTTTATATAGACCTAATAAGCATGTCAATATAATTAACCACCTAAGAATTTCTTTATGTCAAACAAACATTTGTCATGACCCGTCACTCAAAAGTATCTTGTTATAGCTACTTCATTTAAAATGTAGCAAAATTAGGTTTCGTGAAAGTTTTCTTGCTGTATAAGCTGTTAATTTTGTTATTATTTTAACGTTTGTTGAATATACAGAATTATATTTTAAATACACCCTTTTAGTTAATGAGCTGTTCATCTTCTGTAATTCTGAACATCTTTTTGTAAAAACAGTGAAATTTCTATTGCATCCACTCCCACATTAAAAATACTATAGTAATGTATACTGTAGTGCTTTTGAACCATGTTATAAAATAGCCTATTTAAATTTTATAGTTGCTCTGGTATCACAACAACTATAAACATAACCCAATACTGAAAAAAACATGTTCAAAAATGCAATAATATTTACTATAAATCACCATAGTATTTTTTCATGAGGTCATTTGTCTGCGATAAAAAACGCGAACGAGATCTCCGCCACTGGTGACATTTCCAGGTGGCTAAACAGCGAGATTCGGCAAGTGTCCGACTTCTGATGTCATTTTTGAGCCCTCCTCTTACTGCGCACGCCTGCTCTCGTTTACAATCCAGTCAAGGCGAGGCGCACCTCAAACGAGCCTAAAAACACCGGCAGACTACAAGCATTTACATTGTACATTTATTTTGCACTTAAATATTCTGATGACTTTTGATTTTTTATTCTTTATTTTTTTTAATTAATCAACTCAGAATAATAAATTATTTTATTTTATTTTATACTGCAAAACTAGCTTTGATATGCTCCATAACCCTTTAAAGTTAATACTTTTTTTCTTGGAAGTATAATATGCCGTAAACAAGGCGAAAGTAATGTCTAATACTCCATATTTTCAATGTTAATATAAAGAACTAACAACATATCATGGTTATTTGACCTTAATTACAAGAAAAAGGAAGGCTACTAAACGAAAATGAATCTCTAATAATGACAAAAAAAAAACATATTTACAATTGAATAGTTTGAAAATGATGCATTACAACTATAAAACACATTGCAGGGATCAAAACTATACAATTTATAAAGTATTAAGTAAAGATCATCTTCCATTGAAGAGATTTTGCACATTTCCTACTATAAATATAAAAAGCTCAATTCTTGATTAATAATATACATTGCCAAGAACTTAATTTGGACAACTTTAGACATGAGTTACTAGGTATTACATTTTTTTTAACAAATAGTTGTCTTAACCAATTATTCTCCTATCCTAAAAAAAAAGTATAAATTAAGGGAAACCGTATTCAATGGAAATGGAATAGGTATGAATAAAAAGCATTCAGATGAAGCATGAATCTCAATTTCTAAATGAAGTAATCATTGATATAATCATTACAATCAAGATTTTCATTACAGCACACTGTCAGTGCATTTTAATAACATTTGTTGCCCACTTTTTGGAATCTAATATAGAGCATTTGGACCCAGAAACTGATCTCAGACCTAACAAGTGAATAGTCCAGCCAGTGGGTCAGCAGGGCGTCCGAATAAACTGATCTCAAACCTGAACATACACAGAAACCCCTCAGTCACTGTCCACTGCCTGTTAAAGCTCAGGATGGAGGGGATAAAAGCTCCTCACTTTTCAATGCAGCTATAAAGAGAAATGGTTGTGTTGAAGACCTCCAGCTGTTCAGAGAGACGGACCATGTGCTGCTGCTCTCCATTCAGTCAATTACATCTAACAACCAGCCCAACAGAGGAGCAGGACTTCATAATCCAGTAGAGAGATCCTAATATAGTGGTTCATGGGCATGAATACAGATAAACAAGTTTAATAAAGGGCTGCGCAAACTGAACATTGTGTTAACCACTGGACTGTGCTCTGATACATGATCTGCGCAATGGTTTATATTACGCCTGAACCAATACAGACATATCAACTGATGCAGTAGGCAATATTTGAGTGTTGTTCTGGCAGAAAAGAAAAAAAAATCTAAAATGTTATGTTTCGTGCAACACTGAACATCAATAAAATATGACCTTCATCAAGAAAATGAAAACATAATACAATATATTCAGATTCAAGAAACCTACATTTATATTAGGGCTGCTCGATTTTGGTAAAAATCAATCACGATTATTTTGGTTATAATTGTAATCACGATTATTCAATTCAATTCAGCTTTATTTGTATAGCGCTTTTACAATGTAGATTGTGTCAAAGCAGCTTCACATAAATGGTCATAGTAACTGGAACAGTGTAGTTCAGTTTAGTTCAGTTTAGCTCAGTTCAGTGTGATTTAATCATTACTGAGAGTTCAAACACTGAAGAGCAAATTTATCGATGCGTAGCTCTACCAATCCTGAACCATGCGAGCCAGTGGCGACAGCGGAGAGGGAAAAAATTTTTTTTTCCCAAATGATGTTTAACAGAGCAAGCAATTTTAACAGTATTTCCTCTAATATTTTTTCTTCTGGAGAAAGGCTTATTTGCTATATTATTAGCCCCCTTAAGCAATATATTTTTTGATTGTGTGCTGAAGAAACTACTGATATACAATGAACTGCCTAATTACCCTAATTAAGCCTTCGAATCACACTTTGTATCTGAATGCTTGTATTTTTAAAAAAATATCTAGTCAAATTTTGCATGCTGTTATCATAGCAAAGATAAAATAAATCAGTTATTAGAAATGAGTTATTAAAACTATTATGTTCAGAAATCTTTCCATTAAACAGTATTTGGGGAGGAAAAGGGTTGCAAATATTCAGGAGGGCTAATAATTCTGACTTCAACTGCATATATAGTTATTTTCCACCTTGCAAAGGAAAGAGAAATAAATACAATAGAATAAAAATATGAAACAAACAGTGCTTAAGCATCAATGCTGGCCGCATGATTCTGACTGTGTCTGCGCGCCGCACACACACAAACACAGACATAAGTATGCGGTCTTTCGTGCTTTTAAGAGCAACACGTGTACAATTGGAAAGGGGCGGTAAATGATGCAATAATCGTTTAGCTCGATTAATGGTTTTTCATAATCGTTAGAAGCCAAAATCAAAATCGAAATCGGATTTTCGTTTAATTGCACAGACCTAATTTATATAATGTTATATTTTGTTATTTTATATTATTACACAGCTGTATGGAATACTGGTCAGTTACGACAATTCACTATATGTTATTCTGAGATAACAAGCAATAACTAACACAGGCTCATTCGTGAATTTCAAATCACCTTGATCATCAGTGAATGTTTTCATATCCACAGAAGACTTCAAGAACAACACATAGACTTAATACACAAATACACTTCATTGAACATGTACACATAGACATCACTTATATATATATATATATATATATATATATATATATATATATATATATATATATATATATATATATATATATATATATATATATAATTACATATAATAACTTTAACTGTTTTAAGCTATGAGTTACTAGTTAATTTGAAAAAGTTATTAGTGACTAATAAAGTTATGGTAACTAATAACCTTAACTTTTCCAAATTTGACTGTAATGCAATAATGCACACCTTTTGTAAAGCTGCTTTACAATAATTATTGTAAGTTGAATATCCATATACTTGCATCTAAGTGTTTGCTTGTCTGGTACACCTCTGTTTTCAAAGTTTTTCACTGTTATGCTCCACCTTGTCAATAAATAAAACACAGGTTATTGTGTCGCTTCGTATTTTATTGTTTCACTTCTATCAGTTTTGCATAAGATTTGTCAGTTTTGCGTCAGATTTTAGTAACTATAACTTTGACTTTTTATTCAAGTTGTGGTTGCATTGTATTTGTAATACTGTAAGCAACATGGTAAACAATGTAAGCAACAGTACTCTGGCAGAAACAGTGACATACACTAATGAATAACCATCCATAATACAACACTATTGTGTCATTGAACTAAATGTGTTTGATGGGATGTTGTTCTGTGGACTCTTACCTTTTAAAATAAACCATGATGTAAAGGAATGAAAACGTATGTGTTGTTTATTTTGTTATTTTGATGATATTCACTCCATACCTTATAAGCGTTATCTGTACAACTTACACAAATTTAGCAAATACATTCTTCAGAAGCTTCCCATTGCAAAACAACTAGCTGCATTGGCTGCTTGAGGGTTGTAGCTTTAGACTGATGTATAGTTTGTCAAAATCCCTCATGTTCTTTTTGGTGTAAACTATTCATAAACAATAACATGTGGAAAAACAGCGCCCCAATGCATCCTTGCCCTGGTGCTGGCTATGTTTATTAATTAAAGAATTAATAAACTAGTAAAGCTCAGAACAATGTTTAGTGTCTAATTTTTATGTTTTGTGGCAAGTAGCTGTGTAATAAGCCAGATAATGTAAATCCAAAACGCTCTTTCTGCAGAATAAATCCCTTAATTAATATTTTACAACAGCCTATTCTGCGATAACAACCTCCTGGATGTACTTTATCCCCAAAACATGATATATCAATTCTAATATAAAGCAAAAAATAAATATATAACAGCAATTATATATTATCTTAACATACTGTCGAGAGGCTAGGCATAATTTTTAATGAAGTCATATATATGGAAATCAATGGAAATTAGAGATTAGTAATGTTTGTGAGAGACTACTAATGACCTGTGAGAGACTAGTGATTTATGAGAGAGTCTAGTAATGTATGGGAAAGACTAGTGATGTCCTGCAAGGAAGTGGTCCTCAACCACTGGAAATCATTAAATAATTCCCTTTTATTCTGAACGATCTTTTATTTTAGAAGTCTTTCATTTTAAAAAATTACGGTATTCTCACACTTACATCTCAGTCACTTGAGCGCAAAAATTTAACCCACAAGCAGCAAAATGAGTAAGAAACAGATGCCTTTGGAAAGTTTCTTTGCTAAGGGAAAAAGTCCCAGTGAAGGACCAGCGAACTGCCAAAAAATGGATCCACAACCCATTTGGCAACAAATCAGGTGAATCCAGCATGTATGTGCAAGAAGATTAACGGCTGGAGATCGCAACTGACGGCAGCTTTTTAGGGGCCATTTGCATATCGAGTCTTTTCTGGAGTTCGCGCAAGTTCGTTATTTTTATCGGAGGTGTGCGGCTTGCTCAAGGAAATGGCATGATGCGCTCAAGCCTTCCAAGCGCCCCCAGTTGAATGAATCCCTCGAGCACACCTTGAGTCATGTGACAAGAATTGACCAATCAGCTTTAACTTGTACAGAAAAAAAAACATTTTGGTCAACTTATTTTCCTAAACACAGAACACCCAAACGCTGCAGTGCTTCATCATTTTCTCCATAAATAAAACTTGCATCAGAGTGACAGCAATGTTTTGTCAGCTTGTCATCCTATGAGAAATTGGTTGATGGTTGCCTAGCACCTACGGTGATGTTCTGTAAGAGACTAGTGATGTCCTGTGAGAGACTAGTGATGTCTGGGAAAGACTAGTAATGTTTTGTGGCTCTTGATGTCATTCCAAGCAAAGCCTCTGCACTTCCTACTCATTTCTGATGTAAACTTCAAAAATTTGAGTTGTAATCTTTCTGCATTCTATAATCATTGCTGTTAAAGGTAAAATAAAGTGTTTTTTGTAGAAGTGACTTAGTTATTCTGCAAAACATTGTTCTATTAGCATGGTATGGCTACAGCTAAAACTTGCTTAAAGTCTGAATGATGGCAATTACATGATTAATGATTAAGATTTTAGTGAGGAAAAAAAAAACATACTGCACAATGACTTCATTCAAGGCTTCATTCAAGGCTGAATTATTTGAAGAAATGAATGATGTAGTTTCAATATCTACAATATAACAACATCTGTTCACCCCTTCTCTATACTCTATTGTTCCTATATGACTTCCTGTATTATAAGATTATTTCCTCTCTTTTCATTCCCCTAAAAAAAGAACGAAAAAAGAATAAAGTTCTTCCTCAAGCAGGAATTAAATTCAGATGGCAATCACCCAAAGAGACAGTGAAAAGGAACTGAGCCATAGCTGTGAATTTATGAAACCGTCATCCTGAGTTTTTCTCATCATCAGACAGAAGAAAGCAGACAGAGCGAGTGAGAGAGAGAGAGAGAGAGAGAGAAAAGAGATGCCGACAGAGCCAGAACTGTACGAATCTGCAATGTGGGTGAAAGGGCCTTCCTGCGGGGCTCGTCTCTTGTCAGATCTCTGCTGTAAAGCCCAGTCTAATCAAAGCAGAGCACAATCAAACACAGAGCACTGCTACTCTCAACAAATGAGCCATAATCGCACTGACAGTAAAACACAATGAGAGCAACTATTTACAGTAACCAATATAAATAAAATCATTCTCAAAGTCTGATCACCCATAAGATGTTTGTGTCAGCAAGGTGTCATTTAATTGTTTATTTCTAAATGTAAAAATAATTTTGCCAAACCCAACTGCACCTCTCTGTTGATTGGTTTGCTTTGACATTTATGTCAAGACAGTTTTACAAATTTCAATTCTGCCATTATTTACTTGTGTAATTGTAAATTAGGGGTTGCGCAGACTAGTCTACTGTTTAACCCTAATGCTTTGCTACGATGTATATTATTTGACGTCGTTTAGTCGCACTCACTAGATCACATGGTTTTTGATCTAAACTACATTGCAGTTTTACACATTGTTACATCCCTTCCATTACTTTTTAATGGTTGAGGGGGAACGAAAAGGAAAACATTAAGTCAGTTGTAATTATTGCTGCAATTGTAATAGATGAGGAACAACAAGACACAAAAGTGCCATTTAAGAGAAATTGATTACTATTAACAAGCTGTGGATGAATAAGTGCTTATAGAAAAACATTTCACACAAAAGTAGTTATTCGGGATGTCCCGATCTGGCTTTTTTGATTCTGGCTTTCATTTGATTTTGAGTATCTGCCGATACCAAAACCCGATCCGATACTTGTATAATGCATAGAAAATGGGGGGTTATGTTGAGAACCGGGTTAATAACTATACTGTGGTGTTAGTAACAGTACTATGAAGCAGATTTCCAGCAGCCGCTGCGATTGGATACTATACCAAAGTTGGTGACCCCGGGGTGTTATAGACTGTACCAAAAAGCTGAGGACAAATGGGCGGGGGGTAAAATAACAGGAGTTTACTGGTAGAATAAGTAGTGGAAAATCTTCTTTTGCTTACTGGTTTTGTTCTGTGTGAGTGAGACCATTGAACACTCAAACAGACAGTCTCACATGCTCTACAGAACCACAGACACGTGTCTTTTTAGTCAACCAGTGTGCAGCATACAGCTGTATATTTTTAGCTCTAAATCAGTTCAATATCAGTGATTGTGCACATTCTTATTAAAAAAAACTTTGAAGAGGGTTGGATACCGGAAAAGATTTTGGAGAGATCATGATGACAATTTGTTGAACTGATAATAAGTGACACAAATCAGTTGTACGAGATCCATCAGCATTTTTTAATTTACATTACATTCTATCATTTAGCAGAAGCTTTTGACCAAAAGCAACTTACAAATGAAAAGGCATTCAGCAATTCAACATGAAGAGGCAATAAAAACAAGAAGTGCTGCTTATTTTTATATACAGAACTGTGCGAAAGTCCTAAGTGCTATACTGTACCAGCTTTGTTAGCTTAAGACTTTTGGACAAGCTATAAACAATCAGTGTTTATATATATATATATACATATATATATATATATATATATATATATATATATATATATATATATATATATATATATATATATATATATATATATATATATATATATATATATTGAAAGATTATGTGCATTTTAGTTCAGTTGCATTTACATTGATTAAACTCTGATGTGATATGATGGGGTGACCTGTGCCTCGACCCCCACAAACTGATAGGTGTGATCTAAATGACCCTTTTACAATCTCAATGGGTATTAGCAAAACAACAGCTGAAACATCTGAAGAGGGTCCTGCTGAGCCTCGTAAACAGAATGGTTTGTTTGATGCTAATATAAAGTACTGTCTCACAGACAGTACTTTGAGTTAAGTTACTTGAAGACCGACGGGTTAACATCACTGCTGAGGAACTGCACTATTGATTGTCTTCAATAAAGTCTTCTCTCCGTAAGAACTTTGGTCAGCTTACTTATTTTATGTATTAGAGTAATCTAATACATTGGCGAGCCACCCAAGAACGGTTAAGCCAAATACAGCAAAATCTAACAATATATATGGCTGATTTCAGCGTTATGGACGTGACATTTGCAGTAAAAAAATGAAACGTATATACTCAGAGAAGGTATATGTTAACAGTATATTGAAATATCTGTTTATATTTTTCTTACCCCTTAACCATGGAGTTCAGGCATCAAAAAAATATCAGTCTATGCAAAATCTCAAACCCACCAGATCCATCTTCCCATGAGAAATGGTATTCTAAATCCAACAGTTCTCCATTAAGCATGAGAGTTAAGCAGCTATGTCCTGCAATGACAAGGAACAAGAGCGAACACCTTAAGCACAATTAGAAAGACTGGCCTTTCTCTGTTTAACTGCTCAGCATCCATCACTCTCAGTCATGAGCGATTAGCTTTGCGTGATGTTTCAGTGGACTCCATCTTTGACTGATCTGGCAGCACCAGCTTATTCCTCAACCTCAGATCACACAGCTCCAGTTCCGATTGGCGAATGAGAACCAAAGGCCATTATAGGAGAGAGTAACGGATGGTGTGTCAGCAACATGATGAGTGTGCATTGAGACTTTCAGCGATCAAGGCAGTTGGAGACAAGAGGGACGTTCTGCTCGCTGGTCTAAAACTGTAGACTCGAGGCTCTTTGCTCATCACTGTCGCTGTTCATCTATCTGTTTCTTCAAGGTGTAATTTATACTCATCTGCTGGCTGGTTGTGTGGTCAGATGCAAAAGAAGTGAAGGAAGTTCATTATATACAGTCAGTTATGAAAGTGATGTCCATTTGTGTGTTGCAAACCAAGTGAATAAAAGATAAACGGGTCTGACAGGTCATTGAGGACATAATGAAATGCCGGACTGACATCAAACCCCTGGGGTCTCACCAAGCTCTTTAGAAAATGTATAGACATATGTCAAAAATATTTGTAGGGTCAAGTATTGATCCTAACTGAAAGAACACCCTGGATGCACTTAAATCTGGAGTTATTGATGGAAGCCAACAATAACAAAAAAACTGAAAGGAAAAAAAATAAAAATCAATGCTCTCTTCAATCTTAGTCACAATGTGTTTTAGGAACAGAGGGCACAGTGCATGTCAGAAAAATTGAGGTGGGGACTCTTAAAATGTAAAGAAATAATACAAAATTCTTGCACAATAAATAATTATAAGAATTCCATTGTCAGTATAAAGCACAGGCAGATGGTGAGTTGGATACATTATTTTACATAATGTTATATTTATGTTATCTAAAGAAGTTAAGGTCAAAATTATTAACTTTCCTGTGAGGTTTTTTCAAACATTTCCCAAATTATGTTTAAAAGAGCAAGGCATTTTTCCCTATAGTTACAGACCCTATAGACCCTACAGTTTTTCATGATTCCTCGATAGCTGAATCCAACGCAAAATAAACAAAAAGTCACAAATATTTACAGCCCGGCAAACAGAAGCAGAAGTAAGCAGACGCAGATGAAGCACAATTGAATTACATGTGAAGTCAATGCAAAGGTGCGATTTGACATTCTTTGCCGCGAATTAGGCGTTTTGTGCATTTGACGCGCTTCAGACTGCAAAAGAAAGTGGGAGCAAACATCTAATAAACAAAACAAGGTAACACAGAGAAGAACAGGCAGCTTAAATTGGTTATTAGAAATCACTTAAAACTATTAAGTTTCAAAGTGTGTTAGAATCTTAAACAGAAATTGGGGAAATACAGGGGGGGGTTTGTTTTTTTAATAGAATTATTTCTGAAGGATTATTTAATACTGAATACTGGATGAATGTCTGTTCACAGATCCTACATTAAAAACTACTTTTACTTTCACAGTACATGAGTAAAAAACTGTGAACATAAAAGCTTTAATAAAGCAATCTAAAGCAAATCCAAACATTAGAATAGTACTACAATAAAAAATACAACTGCTAAGCTCATAAAAACTAAATGTAGACTGTAACTCAAGGAGGGAGAATAAAATCCCCTCTCCTGCACCTCTTGGATTCCAATTGATTAAACACTCAAAAGACATCCTGACTTCCAACAGAGCTCAGATGATGTACAGTG
Source organism: Danio rerio (assembly GCF_052040795.2). NCBI lineage: Eukaryota > Metazoa > Chordata > Actinopteri > Cypriniformes > Danionidae > Danio > Danio rerio. The sequence goes on from NC_141029.1 coordinate 15,675,898, forward strand.
CTCTTCATTTACATTTACAACCCGTCTCCGACATTGTCAATAAAGACAACGTTTTGTTAGTCTACTTTTACAAGGCCTCTGCACTCCATCACAAATCCCCATGAACTATAGGAGTTTACAGTGAAGTCATGGAACGATTCCTAAACATGTCAGTGGTGATAAAAGCGTCCAGGTTCATCTCTGTCGAAGATAAACCCTCTGCCAGACTTCAGCACGCAGATCTAAACCACAAGGCCTCAGGTGACACTCGCCAGACGCCCTGAAGTGGAAAGAAAAGCCCGGACCGAGACCATGTACTTCCTCTCTCCTTCATCTGACTCGTCCTAAATCACAATCAGTCGCCCTCACTCTCCTGCCGTCTGTCTTTCATGCCGTCCTATTTCTTTTCTTCGCATCCCTGCTTTTTTCATCTGTCGTTCTCTCTCCCCGTGGCCCATCTCACGCCTGACAGCATGACAAATGCTGCGTTAGACACTTGGCTGCCATGCGGCCCTGTTTGGGATTAGGAGGGAGATCGTAGAGGAGATGTTTACACTGGCCATCGGTGCCGGTAATTCAGCAGGGTCAGGATGGAAGAGAGAGACCCGCGTGTATGAGGTCAATGGGGAGAGGTTGAATGTGCCAGAGGTAATTTAAAACAGAAAAGCTCCTGAGGGACACATTACCCACAAAACCAACAAAAGAGAGACCCTCAGGTTAGAGATAGTGTCAATGAGAACAACCTGGAGGAGAATAAAAGCACTGATGATTATCTATATATGTTGTTTTTTCAAAAAAATCTGAGCTTAATGAGTAGCACTGAGAAGTATAATTGGTTTATGGAGACAGTTTGTTTTAATAAAGAAAGAAAAATCACTGACTTTCGACTCAATAAACTCCTAATTTGCTGCTGAATGCTAGTTATTAAGGTAGTAAGATTTATGTATTGGGTAATATTAGGGATTTAGAATAAGATCACACAAAATATGTACTTTTTATGTACTATATTATATTATTTTAATAGGTATGTATTAATTCACTAGTTAAAAGTTAGGATTGGTTATTAAACTAAATTGTTATTAAAGTGTAATTAAGTATATATGTATATATATATATATATATATATATATATATATATATATATATATATATATATATATATATATATATATATATATATATATGGGGAGAGAGAGAGAGAGAGAGAGAGAGAGAGAGAGAGAGAGAGAGAGAGAGAGAGAGACCTTAAGTGATCTGGATTTTCTGAGTAACACTTTCTACAATGTCTGTAAGTACAAGGCTTTGTTATTCATTACACACAAGACAATAAAGAGAGCTACTTTTTTTAAATTTAGCACTAAGAAGTCATATTGTTTTTAGAGAGTTTTTTTTTTCTAATGATAAAAAAAATTATTCAAAACATTTTTTTTTTTAAATATATGCATACTAACTGGTAAAACAACACAAATAAAATGGTAAAACTTTCTTGGTAAAATGCATGAAAAATTCCTTAATTTATTGTATTATGCTATGTGGTCTGTTAAATAATACAAGTATTCTTAATGCATTACCATGTATAAAAAATAGGTTTGGTAAACACTTTCCAATTAAAAATAAATAAATAAATTGGAGTAAAAAAATGAATGTGTGAATGAATCAATGAATTAATCCTTTGTACAAACGTCTGGACTACATCCTTTAATAATACTTAAGACATTCCAACTATGAAATGTATAATAATACCTAACTAAAATACCTTAAATTTTAGCTTTTACATTTTGTCTACATTATATTATAGCTCTATATATTTTACTAATATATTGGCTGTTTAAATCAAAATTTACCTGCAATCTATAATTTACCTGCTATATTTAATAAAAAAAATAAATAAACTTGACCAGAGTTGTCAATGGTAAAATTAGGGTTGGGCCGATAGACTATGCCATTGTCCATCGCCGATGGCCAATAGACAACACGATGCTGAGCCGGCATCGCCAATCCTCTGCCCCGCCCCCGTCGCAAACCTGCTCGTGAAAAATACACACTTAGGCCCCGTTTACACTAATAAGTCTTAGTATTAAAATGGCATTTTAGAACGAAAATGATCAACATCCACACTTTTACCTAGCATTTCTGAACAGACCTCCGCCGCTGAAAACGCACATAACGTGACCACACACACACACACACCCACAGCCACACACACACAGCCAAACACACAGTCATGTGCTCGTCTGAGGAGCTCCAGAGAGCACTGCACATCGGACAGTTTATCAATGATGTACCGCTGGATCGCGTCTCACTATAGTTGTTAAACATGATATTTAATTAATTTTGTCTCTTTTTCACGACTCTTTGGTCTTTTGAATCTATCAGGTAACGTTTCACAGCATCAGTACACTGCTTCAGTCTTTCACTTTCACACTTGTCTTTAGTAATTTTAGTGAAAACCTCAGATACTGTTGGTTGTGCACCTTTTTTATCGACCTACTTCCCACAGAAAAAGTAATCAACAGGGGGTAATTTGTAGGGCTGTGCAAAAATATCGATATATCTAACTATCGCGATAATTTCTTTCACGATAGTGTATCGATAGTCCAACCTGAAGTATAGATTCAAGTTCAAAAAACCTCCTCCTCTGCTCCAGTAGATGTCGCTAACTCGCAATCAACTAAACGCTAAGTACTATGGTATCAGGAGTACGCAAGAGTGAGCATGGATGAAAGTATAGGCGTCTCCAGCTTTTAGAGCTGACGTGTGGCTGCACTTTGGTTTTAACACTATACCAGAGTAATGAATTAGACAAAAAATGCAAGCTTTGCAAATCTATCATAAAATCTTCAGGAAACACTACGAACTTGCGTTATCACTTAACAAGACACCACGCAGATGAATTAGCGGCAACCTCAACCGAAAACTCTTGATTCAAGGCAAACTACACTGGATAACATCATTAACAAGCTTCTGTCTACCTTAACTAACATTGAAGAGTTAATGAAAACTGCATAGGAGGAATGGGACATAAAATGGAAGGACCTGTCGTTGTAACAGACAACATGTTAAACATGACCGTAGCAGCACAGCTGGCCAGCATGTTGCATGTAAAATGTTTTGCGCATGCCATCAATTTACCTATGTGCGACCCGTTTTCACGCCAAAATGTTCACAGTTCTAATAGCTTAGCGCATATTAGAGTACTGTCTTCCAGTTTTGTTTACTTGATGCATTTTAATTTTTATTTTTTTTACTTGCTTTAGTTTTATAAATTGTTCATTTTATTTATATGTGACTTTAGTGGCATAAACATTTTAGTTAATTGTTTAATAACAATATGCATTTAATACATTTGAGTGAGTTCTTTGTTCAATTCACACTGTGCAGTTCTAATAAATTGTAATGGATAGAAAATAAATTGGAATTGTAATTTTAATTCGTCTGCTGACTTCATCAAGTTGTCAATATAACATGACACATATACAAATACAAACTATTGCAATATATCACAATATTTATTGTATCGCAATGTATCGTGATTTTTTAGCAAATACAAAATACATAGGTTCATATTTAAATATCGAATATAAGTTTACTGACAATTATTGTTTCACTCTAATTACTTTAGCCATACATTTATTTCAACTTCATTTATTTTTAATACTCAAATCGACTCTTCAAAATTATACGACACATCACATTGTAAACAAGTCAACATATTAAGAATATGTGATTGACTCAAATTGGACAATGTCAGCTAAAACCTTGAAATTCTAAGGTGCAAAATTTATTTTATCCATATAATCCAGAGATACGGGCGAGGGAGTGGCGCAGTAGGTAGTGCTGTCGCCTCACAGCAAGAAGGTTGCTGGGTCACGGGTTCGAACCTCGGCACAGTTGGCGTTTCTGTGTGGAGTTTGCATGTTCTCCCTGCCTTCATGTGGGTTTCCTCCGGGTGCTCCGGTTTCCCCCACAGTCCAAAGACATGTGGTACAGGTGAATTGGGTAGGCTAAATTGTCCATAGTGTATAAGTGTTTGTGTGAATGTGTGTGTGGATGTTTCCCAGAGATGGGTTGCGGCTGGAAGGGCATCCATTGCGTAAAAACTTGCTGGATAAGTTGGCGGTTCATTCCACTGTGGCAACCCCGGATTAATAAAGGCTAAGCCGACAAGAAAATGAATGTATGAATCCAGAGACACCCGAACTAGGGCCCGCAGGCCAAAGTTGGCCCATAATAACCTTTAATATGGCCCACCACCCCCTCTGAAAAGAGGGTTAGAGTGATGGGGATGGTTTAAAGATTGTTATTTCAAATCTAATATAACATTTTGTTTGCTTTATTGCTAAATGCTAACTGAATTTAAATGTTTCAGTTAAATATTGTAAATTAATCAGATTTAATTTAAATGTATTGTACATACTGTCACCTAAGGCAGTGGTTCTCAAACTGTGGTAGGTGTACCACTAGTGGTACGCGGACTTCCTTCCAGTGGTACACAGAGGAATGAAATGTCATGTACATGCTACATATATTTCAAAATTTATCAAAAATGATGTATATAATATGCCATATATGACATATAGCCTATATTTCTGAGGTAATCTGTCACGTTTTTTTTAACTGTTTATTTTTAGCTGCTTTACTAGGCCTACTATGCTAATGTATTTCAATGCTGCTCATTTTGATGGTACTTGGAGAGACCATTTTTTTCTGAGGTGGTACTTGATGAAAAAAGTTTAAGAACCACTGACCTAAGGGGTACAGGACAATGCAGAGACTTTAGTGAGCAAATCAAGGCAAAGTCAGATTCTGCTTTACTAGTGTATTCAGCATTGAACTCCACTGTTCACTCTTATGTTTTTATAGCAATAAGTTATCATTTTAAAAGGTACACTGCATTAGTGTGTTTTAGATTTTTTTTATCATAAATTATGATTTAAAGTAATGTTTTTTATTTATTTTTAAACATTATGAAAAAAAATTGGGAAATTACCCATGGCAACTTTAATTTAATATAGTTTGATATATTTATCTTTGGCCCCCGGCTCTTAATTATATTTGGTATTTGGCCCTTCATACAAAAACGTTTGGCACAGATATAATCTGTTATAGCACCCTTGTTTCATATTTCATTAACTTCCAAATACACTGAAAAAAAAGATGGCTGCAAATCTGCTGCAAACTATATTTATGTGCTGAATTTAAACAAACAAATTAAATTTAGTAATTCATCATTTTCTTTTCAGCTTTGTCCCTTTATTAATCCGGGTCGCCACAGCGGAATGAACCGCCAACTAATCCAGCACATTTTTTACACAGTTAATGCCCTTCCAGCCGCAACCCATCTCTGGGACATTCACACACACTCTCATTCACACTTATACAATATGGACAATTTAGCCTAACCAATTCGCCTGTACCGCATGTCTTTGGACTGTGGGGGAAACCAGAGCACCTGGAGGAAACCCTTGCGAGTGCAGGGAGAACATGCAAACTCCACAAAGAAAGGCCAAATTAAATTTAGTAATGTTCAACTTTATTTGTTTGTTTAAATTCAGCCCAAATAAATTGTTTACAACCACTTAACTCAATTTAATTAATACTAGGAATCATCTTTGAATAATTTTATTCAGTGTAGAATACTGTTTCATTTAAAAAGCTCTAATACTAAACATATTTCAACAACAGTTTGCATTTATAACAACAAAATGCTAGTAGTGAATCTGTTTATGAAAAAAGTCATATTTAATTAACATTTAAAATTCAGTTTCCACCAAAGAATGCTTTTAAACAACACCAGTTTGAGATGTTAATAAAATTACACTGTGATAGAGGAGTAAATAAATACATGTTCACTCTGACCACTCTTGTAGGACTTTAAACGAAGTAGAAGTGTTTGAGTAGCATTTAAACAGTTTAATAAGAGTTCACAAAGTGTCTAACGCTAAAGAAACCCCCATAATCTCAGAGCTGTGGATGCAATTATTCAGCAGCCCAACAATGTCACTTCCTCTCAAAATGAGCATTTCCAATTTCCACATGCCAACTTTTTCCAACTAAAGAATGCCGAGCAACTTTAGCATTTCCCCAACTTTATATTAAAAGTGAGGCTCGTGAGTGATGAGAACTGTCTAACGGCTTCTCCGGTGTGACAAACTAATTAAAGTCTTTCAACCCAAGTCCTTCTCATGTTTTAACTCAAGCATTCTAATGCCAAACATCCGGCGTGCTGAATGTTTAAAAACGTTTCTGCCTCAACAACTCGCGTCTCATTAGATATCGCTAAAAGAGACGCAGAGCAAACCGCAAGCATGTCTACGGTCATAAAAAAAACAGTGTCCCTTTTTAACAGAAGACGAGCAATGAGTGCACTATGAAGTGGGGAGGATGTGAATATGTGTTTGTGTTCACTGACAGACTCCAGATGACAGTCCATAGACCTCTGGGCATACTTATCAAAGTAGACATCACTAGTGCAAACATATGTGTGCTTAACAGCCCACAGTGCCAAAACATCATCCCTTCAAATCAAATAAAATTGATCTATGGGTTCACATACTCACTGACTGAACATGTAAACAGTCTCTTCTGGTCTGCCAATACCCCAAAAAAACTTCAAATGCTAAAAATCAGTGATGCATTGCACTTGACTCCAAGGACAGAAAAACAAAAAGGGAGTTTAAAAGTCTGAACCTTACAGTCAATCTGGGTATATACTTTAAATAAATAATGGAATTAGACCGGTTGTTAATACTAAATAACTATCTTAGTTGCGTTCATTTATTTAAAAAAGAAAGAAAAAAAAAAACCTTCCAAATCCAATTTTACTTTTACTTTTAAATTTAAAGGATTGTAAATAGTTTTAAATCATTAATCATTGTAAATCATTTGTTCAGAATTTCTCAACTAATAGGTTGTTTTCACATGAAGTTTCTTCAATTGGAATCACTATCAGAACAGAACAAAATGTTTCTGTTTTGAGTTGTTTATAATTGCTTAAATCAGCCAAAATAAGAAATGCTGAACAGCTTTTATAGACTTCCATTTGCGAGTATAAACTTTTGGGAGAAAGTTCAAGAAACTGGCTGGAAATTTAAGACAAATTTTAAAGAAAATTCAATACATACATGTGTACAAACTTTTTTGAACATTATAATTCGTTTGACAGCACCAATAAAGATTATATACAGTCCTAGCTATGTGTATATGTTAATGTGTTACATAAAAATCAGATACAAACACCCCACACTTACACAAAACGAGAACATAAATAACGTACCCTGCATGTAATCGCTGCAATGAAATCTCCATCTTGTTTTTCAATAATCCAAGTCCTTACTGGTGTTTCAGTAGTATAAACAACTGTAATGTTAACATCGAGATGCGCAGCGGTGAATGTTTGTTGATGGTAAGTTCATCGACAGAACAAAAAAGTAATGCAACCCCTGCGACAAAACTAGACGGTTATTATTGTGGAGAACTTTTCATTTCTTACAAAAATTTGCTTTCATCTGTTATTTTGTAATGTCTGGAAGATTTTCTCATAGGGGAAAAAACTCAAGCAATTTATAATAAACAAGTTTTGAACAATATTGTAAAGTGTATAATGTGTACAACTCTTTGTTAATGAATGCTACAGAATACTGTTGCATATGATAAACTGTAATAAATACTGTAACGTTAGTGTAAACTGTGGTGCATTGTGATTATAGCGTAAAAAAATTAAGCCTATTAAATAATTTGTTTATTAGTACAGTTGTGTTGTACCACAGCAACAATATAATCAATACGACGGTGCAATTTAAGTAATTATCAATAATATGCTTCCAAACACCATAGTATTTACTTAAGTATTTTTTCATGTAACGTACTAGCTTATACAGTATCTACCGCCTCCATGGCAGGCAAATATATTTTAGTGCAGTAGAACACTCAGCCCTCTTCATGATATAAGGATCAAGTCCAACATACGTGGTGATTTTCTATTTAAATTTCCTTTGAAATGTGGTATCAATTGCAAAATCCAAACTTTCCTCTATTTCTCTGATTCAGTTTCTTTTTTTTTACTTTCTGCCCTCCATGTTTGCAAACAACCTATAACTGTAGATTAAAAACAATAAACACAAGCAATGGCAACATTTTTTGCTAAGAAATGTAACTAATGTAGGCGACGCCTCAATGCAAGAAAGTTGCTGGTTCGAGCCTCGGCTGGGTCAGTTGGCTTTTCTGTGTGGAGTTTGCATGTTCTCCCAGCATTCGCGTGGGTTTCCTCTGGGTGCTCCGTTTTCCCCTCACAGTCCAAAGACATGCGGTACAGTTGAATTGTGTAAGCTAAATTGTCCGTATTGTATGTGTGAATGAGTATGTGTGGATGTTTCCCAGAGATGGTTTGTGGCTGGAAGGGCATCCGCTGCTTAAAAATGTGCTGGATAAGTTGGCAGTTCGGTCCGCTGTGGCGACCCCAGATTAATAAAGGGACTAAGCCGAAAAGAAAATGAATGAATGAATGTAACTAATGTAGCTTTTTAGTGACAAAAAAGAGCCAATCAATAATACTTGTACATACAGTACAAAACATATATTTATAAAAATAATGCAAAAAAAAAATAAAACAGTTTACAGATAATTTTCAATTATTAGAATTACAAACTGGGATAGGTATTATTTATATCAACATTGATAAATATACCAATACTATTGTAGATACTATTCTCTATAATTTACTACAAAAAGATGTGAAAATGTGTTAAAGTGTATTTTAATTATTATTATTTTTTTTTTACAAATTAATAATTTCATTGATAATCAATTAACTGTAATAATTAATTAATTTATTTAGATTATATCCGGTCAAAAAAACTGTATCCAATTACAAAATATGCACATATAGGTTCAAATTTATTTACAGTTTTATGTTCATATTTGGCCATATATTAGATTTCTGCATGGGCCCCAAAACAGAAAATTAATTGTCAAAGCACCACGAGAGACAATTAACTACAAAACTGCAATTTCTTTTTACAAAATTAATCATTTATAATCATGAAAGCCCTAAAATAAATTAATAGCTAAATCTGAGGCAAGTATTTTATTTAAATTAATAGCAACATTCAAGAGGATGCATTAAGTTGAGACAATGAAGACTTACAGTCATTTTAAATCTTTATGTGTTTACATTTTACCCACAAAAAACGTTTTAAATACTGAATTGAACAATAAAACTATGACCACTTTTCAGAAAAAGTTCACCTTTTTCAGAAAAAGTATATATATATTTTTTTTCTTTTTTTTTCTTTTTTTCACTAAATGGATGATTTGAAGTTGGAATAAAAATGAAACACTTCACATGCTTTTCATGTAAATAAAATCACTTTTGTGCATTTAATTTAATCCAGATACCAAAACAGGATGTTATTCTTTCATTTTCCATAATTAATACAAAATATTTTACAGATATATTTTTCTACTACAAAGTGATCTAGAATATATAATGATTTAAATAGCTTTATAAACATAAACAAGTTTAACCATCTTAATTTAACTTGATTGCTTAAAGAAAACAGGCCAAAAAACAACAAAAAAGCACCAAAATAGCTTCATATGTGGCAATGTGAGAAAGCATTGTGTCTTTGTATGTTTCACTTGCATAAACAATGCGTATTTTGGGCCTCATCTCCTCTGCCCAGCTAATGAGCAATCTATGTTGCCTTTCTGTTTTGTAAAAATAATTGGGGTAATAAAACAAACCTACAGAGCATAAAATAATTTTAGAGAGCAGCTTTGGTAAGAGGGATTTCCCAGGTCATCATACAACAAAATGAAAGGTGGCTTATTGGATTGTAAAGACGTGTGGTCCTCCTGTGTTCATGGATGGCTGAGTGCTAAGCGTTCATTTGGACTGAACGAATAATCCACTTAGAGAGGCGGATCGGCCAAACGCTGGGCATTTAGGGAAATACAAGGAAAATACAGAGGTGTTGGTCTCATTGATTTGGGAGGTGGCTTAATGATAAATCTTTGAAGGGATCATGAAGGGGGATTCACTAGAACATGTAATTTTTTTTTTCATCCATGATATGCAAATATACAAAGCTTGTTGCATGTGGTAATTACACATTTGAATAGAGCCAATTATAGGGGCCTTTGCTTATAATTGCAAATAAACACTCAATAAAACAAATACTTAAATAAAAGTTAAACAATCTGAAAGCTCATGCAACCATGGGGTAATTTGACAACATTTTCTGCTTTTTACTTTGGTAGACTTTTTTGATTTTATGATTAACAAAATATGCAAGAACAGTGTTGATTTTGACAAATTTTAATTTAGTTTTAGCCTTAGTCCTTTGAATTAAATTCCATTAAGTTAATCATTAAACTAATCATATTTTAGTCTTCTGAATTCATTGTAGTTTTTAGTCTAGTTTTAGTTGACTAAGTTTCATAAGATTCCAGTCAAGTAAATCTAATCTACATTAGATTAGAACAGTATGGTCCAGTTTCACAAACAGGGCTTAGATTAAGCCAGGTCTAGGCTTTAGTTAAATTAGACTATTTAAGACACATTTATAAAAATGGCCTTGGAAAAATATTACTGGTGTGCACCTGGAGACAAAAAAATTACACAGATATACAAAAAGACATCTCACCGCAATTTATTTTGAGTTGAGACAGCTCAAATATGCAATTTAATCTTGACTTGCCTTAACCCTCTGGGGTCTGAGGGTGTTTTGGGGCTCTGGAGAAGTTTTAACATGCTCTGACATTTGTGTTGTTTTCACTATCTTAAAAACATATTAATGGCTAAAGTGTGATAACACTGTAAACAGCACAAGTTGGGCTACAATCATACCTGAGCAGCATGTTTGTATGTGTTTGTGTTTTTGAGAAAGAAACGTTTATGCGTGGTTAGTGAAAACTAAAATTTTGTAGTCACTGAAACAAGGCCATGAAACACACAGAGAACATTTGTGCACAAGACTTTTGAGAACTGGATCTGGTAGTCTAGTGTTTTTGCTTCAAAATGATGTGAGAATCATCTTGTTAACTTGCTCACAGAAAACAATATAATGAATTAAAATTCTAAGTCACTTTTTAAGTGAAATTGGTTTATGCGGGAAGCCGTGAACTATCATTACTATGTAGTGAGTCACACCTGAGAAGACAAAGACCTGCATAATGAGCTGCATAATGAGCCATCAGACAGGTGCAGTATGTGACTAGGAGGGAAGAGTTTCAAGAAGGAATCAGAGAAATGTTTATATACTTTTTTGTTTGCAGTTTATTTAAAATATATTAATCACACAAAATAACTTGACATACTTTTGTCAAGTACACTCTATAAAACTCTGCAAACGTTTAAATTTACACATAGCAAATCTACTGTTTATTTTTATTTTTTATTTGTAAATGAAGAGTTTAGTTGCAAAATGAGATTTATCCATTTTGAGAAATGTTGGTTATTTGACATTATTATTTAAGACATCAACAGTCAAGCTCATTCACAATTTTATACATTAAACTATTAAGCTCAGTGAAGTCCAGAAACACAATATTCTTCAAACCCAGGATATTTTTTATTTAACTTTATGTCTATAAATAGTTTATAAATAAGTGAAAAAACATGCCAAAATGCAACATATTATCTAAATATTGTCAAACATCTTAAATTGGTTAAAAAACAATAAATTATAATATATGGAATAGTATATACAAAGTTTGAATTATAATAATACGATTCTGTGTTAGTTTTGGTAATCTCATATTAGAGCAATGTTATTTTAAAGAATGATGATTAATCCGTATTAACAAAAATAACTAAGCAAAAGAAAGCAGGTGAAAAACACACCATGTGCGATAATGAAATCTTTTAAACAGTCGCGTGCATCACAGCAGCTTTTGATGCAAGTTATCATCCTCTCAATCGGTATTCACAGTAATTATTTAAACAAATAAACTTACAAAGGACACTAAGAAATGTAGTCTTGCAGGCAGGTATCTTGTGATGAGGAGGGGCGCAGGAAAAAGGCAGTATTTCACTGTAACAACTGGCCTTCTTCTTGACATCAGCGGAGACTCACAGACGCAGGATTACTTGGTCCACTTTTGTAGCGTTTTTAAACATTTTGTGAAGTTGAAGGCTACATCTTCATCTTATAGTTTGTCGGAATGACACAGATCAACATTACTGAACAAACTCGGAGAACTTCTTGTCTACTTTAGCTCTCTTTGCCGCTGGTCCTTTACCTCCGTTGTTTTCACATCTGGATTTACATATGAAGCGTGCTAACTGAGAGGTGGGACCACGCTGCTGTAATGAGGCGATATAGGAGAATACGAACCAGTCCTTACTTTTATACGGATTACATAAAAAGAGATCATTTGTTTTCGACTTGAATTGGATAATGCAAAAGTAGACATATCAAGCTTTATATATATGTCATAAATCATCATCTTTGATGACTATTTGCCGAGTTTCCTTTTATTTTAGTGACGTGTTTTTCTGACCACCGTCTGCTCGCGCCTCAGACGCTTGTAATAATAATGCCCTAATCTAAACTAATGAGATCAGACTGAGAAACTAGACATAGCGTTGGTTTCATACTGATTACTTTATTAAGCAATGTTTGTTTTCAATATGCATAGTTGCGTTTAAAAGTAGACACTTTAAGCTTTTTAGAAATACATGTCTCATCTTTGTGCGTTTTGTATTCGCGGAGTTATAGCGCATTTTACCGGTGCGTTTCTAAAAGCAGTTCACGGAGAGAGAAAAGACAGAATGCCTACACTGTTTGTTTTCCTTATTTTGCAAAAGCACACACGTTTGTTGTTGTTGTGAGTGTACACAACAAAAAAGTAGACACATAACAGATTCAATTGATGTATTGATCTTATCTGTACGATCAAAACTGAAAGTGTTATTTAAGTTCATTTCAGCAGTTTGACGCCACCACAGGTCAAAACGCGTATACGCGGTCTTCGACCCCAGAGGGTTAAACCTTGTTTGTGGAAACCGGGGGTATAATAATTATTCACATCTACATTCAGTTCACATCTACATCCTATGTTCATTATGCACTCATGAACATGAATGATAATAAATAAACACAAGTAGCCTATTCTCACAAGCTGTGTACGAAGTCATGGTACAGCAGCAGAGTTTCTTGACTATTATGCTGTGTTTACACCAAACAGGGCTTGCACAAATAAATCACACTATTCGCGCGTAAAAAGAAAAATTTTTAAACATTTTTCCTCACTTTTTTTTCACGCATCAAATTCACTTCATAATAGACATGGATTCGCTTCATGGGCGGGGCATCTGTCTGCCTGATTCTAGTTTCATTACTAAATGGCTAACATGGATTTTCTTGAGAGAGTAGCTGTGCTTTATGGGCTTAGGAAGACTGAAAAACAGTGTAGATTTGTTCGGTGGCATGTCTGGGTCGACTAAATCCTGATTTTAGAGGTGCACCTAGCTCTGTGAGTTCATCAACTCCTCCAGGTATAGTAGTAAACTATTAGCAGCTTTACTTAACTTAACGTAAATCACTCTCGCTTAACAAGTCATCCGCGTCTGGTGTGAACCGCACCATTACAGTAGAATGAGAGCACAATTCCTAGTAATGTTGGCCTAGAAAATAATTATATCATTATTATAGTTTTATTATACAATGTAAGTACAAAAGTTATCAAAATTATCAAAGCTCTTTTTTTGAATGAAATGCTAATGGTCTAAATTATTTCAATTCAGTATGCCAAGTTAAAAGTTAAAATAGACTATGCCAGAATAAATCGGGTGAATGGATTCAAAAATGGTTTAGGTAAACTAATTATCACTAGGAAACTCAGGATTTTTTTTTTTTCAAATAAAACTGGAGTGTTACTTTAAAGTAAAATTAACAGTTGTGTTGTAACATTAGGCTTAAATATAGTTTATTTAAAACTATTGTTTATTCTAAAGAACACATTTCATTAGGGGATTACCTAATGAAATGTATTCTTTATAATAAACCAGCTATTTAGCATTATTAATCTTTTAAGCAAATATATTTAAGTTTGCATAATTCTACTGCACTGAAGATATTACTGAAGTTTATTACCCGGCTGAAGTCTATGTTCACATCCCATGTGTTGTGTTCTCCCCTCAACTTCCCCTTCTCGAACATCATGTCTGTATATGCAGAGGCACGTGTGATCTCTCTTCTTAACAAATGATCCAGATACAGATGTATGTCAGCCCCTGTCGACGTGACAAACGGCATATTTACAGCCGTGGAGAATGTAAGAGGAAAAGATCACTCAGTCAACCGACACCTCCACCTTGAAGTGGAGACGAGGAAACTCGAGCACTTCCCAAGAATGCCTGGATCGCTGAAGAAAACGCCACTTTTCCAGCGCGCTGAACTTTGCGAGCCCCACGTCTATGTTTAAAATTAAACTTAAAACACAAAGGGCCAGATTTACAAGGAGAAACAAAGACACTCACACATTGGAACATATGTGTGCACCATTCCCTGGCTTATTTTACAGAGGGTTTAATTTCAGAGTGTAAACATGTTAACACACACACTTTGACATTTAGAAGAAATAGGTGTGTGTTTTCTGTACTGGAGGTGTGCATGACATCAGGCAGAGGTGAAACCAGCCCAGATGAAAAACACATGGGGTCCCTGAGGTGCAGTACTACATAACCTGAAATGACTGAAGTATTCCAGACCTGTGCAATTTAAGAGAAAATGTGACAAATGGAGAAAAAAAAGCCTGCATAGAAAGTTTCATACTTTCAAGCAGCAACTGATCTCTCTATCTGAAGGTGTAGATTATATTCCTGCTTTAAAATACGAGGCAGGGAGGTTGCTTAAGGTGAACTGTGTATTAAAATCGATACTTTAACATGAACAAGTGGCGTAATGCGAAAGGAACGATGTTAATTTATTCAAGGCTACATGAGTGATTCAAAGCATTTCAAGCTGAAAAGCCTGCCCGATTATGCCATATAATATCATTTCTCATAGTGGCAGTCTATTATTTCACTCACCATTAACTCACAAGCATATATGTTTGATTGCAGCTCTGTTTCTCCAATGTGAATGCATTACTATCCCTTTTTGCAGACTGTAATGTATCTTTTTTATTGCATACATACTGGACTTAAGGGCAGAAGAGGTGACTTCGATCTCTCCTCCTTTGATTGGCTGGAAGCAGGCTAGTTCAGAGTCGTAGGGTTCTGGGCTGGACTGGCCTGTTAGGCTGCTTCTTGCCCCAGATCCATTCCCGGGACTCATGGCACCCCTCTGCTGGGCCTCCTGCTCCTCGTATACAGCGATCAGCTAAGGGTCACACAGATTAATAAAGTAAATATGGGGTCATTGGTAAATATTTGTGGCCATGTGCTTTTTTTACTGTAGTAACATAACATTAACTGTGTGGCTTTATACTTAATTATCATTAAAGAACAGCGTAAGTATATACCAACTAAGTATATTCTATTCAACAAATTGAAACTAAAATAAATCTGAATAGCACAACAGCTATTAAAAGGCAACTCAACCAATACATCACTTTACACAAAATATTAATTTGTTCACTTTTGAATTACACCTTATGCACTGCACACTGCAGTTTAAAATACAGTAAGTGAAATTGAGTGCATTTGTCCTCATTCACCCTTTAAGTAGAGGAAGTCATCAATTACATTAATTGATTAGACTTACTTGTTAGCTATAGGTGATAACCTAATGTTTGAACAATCTATTAAATCATTCCCTCTGTGTACAGTCTTTCAACCGTAATGTTCTCAGCAAATTACTTAGTCAAAAAAGATATAACACTTGCCATTAAGCCGAGTTAATAGCTAAAAATCAATTACTCATTACCAATAGGCATATTTCTCATTATATTGCAAAACACATTTTTAAAAATAGATTGATGACTTGAAGTGAAATATTAGCACCAGTATAAAATAAAGACTAAGGATAGACCATGTTTGTTTAGTTGAACAATATTTTTCAAGTTGGCCAACATCTAGTACAACCTTTTCCTTTTACATTATTTTGTAAGAAATGTGGGTAGCGCTGCCACCTCACAGCAAGAAGTCGCTGGTTTGATTCCCAGCTGGGTCAGTTGGCATTTCTGTGTGGAGTTTAAATGTTCTCCCTGGGTTCATGTGGGTTTCCTCCGGGTGCTCCGGTTTCTCCCACAGTCCAAAGACATGTGCTGCAGGTGAATTGGGTTAGCTAAATTGTCCGTAGTGTATGTGTGTATGTCCTCTAGGTTGGGGGTTGAGTGTTGGACAAACAACACACTTTATAAAAACTTGCAGTTACAAAACACCAATATGGTGTCAACTTCGACATAAATGGCCCTGGGAGTAGGTAAGTAAGTAAGATTTTTAAATGGTGGGGTTAGCGTATGTCATCTGTTTTACACTATTCCTTGTAGGTATAAAATTAGTTATGCACCGATCGACAAGCAGGAAACCAGAACTGGATGATTTTTGCAATAAAGGTATAATTGCCAATTGGACATTTTTATTGTGCCGATCTAAGTCCTGATTTGTGTACAAACTGCGCTGCAAATACTTTATAATACAACAGCAGCACACAGAAATGAGTTTTATGTAGTATCATTTCACAAAATCAGATTGTTGTTTATTTTCTTTTTTACCCTTTAGAATGGGAATTTGCCATGGAAAATTATGATCACTGCATCACTCTGTGTGATTTGAATTCAATTCAGTCAATTAATTTATGCATACATTGTTACGCTTAAAACTAAGAAGAGTATTTTTTTTTTCCTATGGGCAATTAACAGAGGGGATTGACCTAATAAAAATTGCAGTTAAACAGAAACTACATTACAGTATCACAATTAATATCCAACTAGCATAAAAAAAACATTTCACAATATCTTCACCTTATCCAAAATTTCCTTAAAAATTACTGCATATATTTGACAGCAGAATTAATATGAATGTATACCTATTTAACCAAGCTGGTAACCTATAACACATCCCTGGTAAATACTATAACTTAAAGTTATAAAAATAATCAACATTGAAACATCAAATATATCCACCATAGAAAAAAAACTATTCACACTGATCTGCATTACCTTGTGGATCAGGGCGCTATAGAGGACATCCAAGGAGCCCAGCATGTCTAATTTATTTCAGGTTGATCTCAGTGTGTGATGGTGTCCATTCAGTTTCCTGTGTCTCATCAGCACAGTTAAATACATGCCTCTGACCACATTCAGACTTAATGACACCACACTGGACATCTGCTTTTCTAGGGGTCTCCACTTGTGTGTAGAGCATGTGTGTATGTGAGTGAATGCAGTGAATGAATGCAGTCAGAGACAGAAAGCAGAGTTCACTGGTAAAACCAGAGGCTTCCTGCCTGGGAGAGACAGCAGGAGAGTAAACATATAAATAAACAATACCCACCGTGACATTCAGGACTCAGTATGTGTGTGCGTGTCTGTGTGTGTGTAATAAGGCAGTGCTATAGGCAAAATCCAAAACTTCTCTTTACTGACAATGAAAGTTTGCATCATTTATACTTTTCATCACCATTCATATGACAGTGGGATTATTTCTCTCTCATTGTTTTCTTAGCTTATTTAGGCATGTCCATAGCATGACTGCCAATAAACCAAGATGACCATAGAGCAATTACATGCAAATGTCAATCTTTCCATGAAAGAAAAAAAAGTTTTCCCCAAAATACCGAAATTGTTTCTACATTATTTGCAGTGGTGGAAAGAGTACTGAAAAATCATACTTGAGTAAAAGTACCATTACTTGCTTTAAAATGTAGTGGGAATAAAAGTATCTGCTGTATATACTACTCAAAGTAAGAGTAAAAAGTAGAGCTTTCAAAAAGTTTTTAAGAGTAGTGAGCAGTTAGTATTATGCTATAAAAAGCTGATGCATTTACATGTAATTTGTATATGTGTGTAAACGTAACATTCTGTAGTGCGTTTAGTTATTGCCCAGCAGGCACACAACGTCATAAGACGTTAATATTAGGTTAAATTTAGGTTGTGACGTCAGATGACCAAAATTTAAGGTCTAGCCAGCGTCTAAGGACAACATTATTTTGATCTCCATTACCAACATCAAATGACCAAGAAATTCGGTTGATATCCAATATCCAACATCTGATAGATGTCATAGTTGTAATGTCCACACAACGTCAAGCTGTAAAATCATTAGAGGTTAATATTTGGTTAGTTTTAGGTTGAATGTTGGACATTAACGTCAGCCAGACGTTGAGTTCTAAAAAAAATGTAACGTCTCCACGACGTTGGGGTACAATGTCAGGTTAACGTCTTGTGCCTGCTGGGTGTTTAAGGGCATTTCGGTCATCATACAGTAAACATCCGTCATCTTCTCATTAGTGACATGCATCTAAACAGTCTCTGGGTCAATGCGAGTAAAGATTTTGGACATCTTGGACACTTTTAATGCTTGCAAACAGTTGCTAATAAATGTAAATCAAAGGCAGCAACACCAAGGCTCCAAAAATACAAATTTATTAAATTAAAAAGGCTGACACAGAGCATGTAACATTTCGAGCCGCCGGCTCTTCATCAGACAATGTTTATCACAATCAGGTGCTTCTTTTTATACACTTCCGGGTCACATGATCTCCTCTCGCATATATGCCAACATATACATACATGCATATGTATACATACACAATCGTTCATATATACATATACATGCACATGAATACGTATACACATGCAAACAGTTGCTACAATTATATATTGCCAGTTCATTCCACTGTGGTGGCCCCTGATGAATAAGGGACTAAGCCGAAAGAAAATGAATGAGTGAACTATTCATTCATTCATTTTCTTTTCAGCTTAATCCCTTTATTAATTTGGGGTCGCCAAAGCGGAATGAACCCACACAAACAAAGGGGACAAAATGCAAACTCCATGAATTAAATTGTTATTACAATTATAATTATTTTTATTATTATTATTATTATTATTATTATTATTATTATTACTACTACTACTTTTAAACAACAGCATATGTCTAGACATGAGTCAGCTACCTCTTTGCAAACATTTTAAGCAAAAGTTAAGTCAGAGTCCTCTAGCTTACAATAAGGAATAAAGGCTACAACAACTATCAGAGTTACCATGGTTACTACTAATGCTTGAGAAAAGCGCATTTATTTCAAACTGTGATCAAAACTGAGCGGAACTATTTGTGCAGTAAAACTATTTTATTGATCAGCTACCAACCAATCAGAATCAAAGATTTTAAGAGACCACTCCCACCAACTCTACATTCTTAATAACTCAAAAGCTGATATAAATCACACCATAAGAAATATACCTAATAACGCCCTTCTTTGACAAGGCAATCCCAGAAACCATTACACATTGTGAACACTTAATTCAGTCAGGATGCTGTCTACTTAGGCAGCAGACCACAAGGAAGCTGACTAAGTTCTGGAATAGGGCTGTCAAGTAGGAATCTTTTACCTCCAACTTAACAGCACACAGCATTACCCCTCAACGCAATCCTCACCATCCCTCAACCAATACCTCTTCATCTATCTATCCAACCATCCGTCCATCCATCACTGATTGCTATCATTCCTTTCCCAAGACCGAAACCCTTATTTCTGATTAGGCCCACTGCTATTCCTGACAGATCTTCATGGCCAGAACCTCTCAGCACACACACACGCAGAGCAGAAGAGCTCAGGCATGATCAGTGTGGAAGGGTTTTGATTTATTCACAGAGGCAGGAGAGGAGCACTTCCTCCGTACCAGAGGGAGGAGAGAGCATGGAGCTTTAGAAATGTCATCAATCTGCTCACCCTGGGAGAGAAAAGAGAGAGAAAGAGAGAGAGAAAGAGAGAAAGAGAGAGAGAGAGAGAGAGAGAGAGAGAGAGAGAGAGAGAGAGAAGCAGAAGAAGGAGAAAATGGAGCAAAGGGTTTCACGCTAATATTTCTCTTTCCTGCTCTCTCTCTGTCTGCCTTCCTATTTGGCTCTGTGTGATGTCTCATTTATTTCTAGCAGAATGTCGGCCCTCCAATAAAACTGGCTGGGCTATCGTCCGAGGGGAAACGTGTGTAAGAAGGGTCCATCTATGAGACGAGACAGGATTCGATTCGGTTTCATCCTTAACACCACCAATCGCTACAACCAAACACCAGGGGTGTCAAAATTAATTGTTTTTTGGATGCACCACGATACAGATGTGAACAATTCGGTATCGGTACAACAATTATCATAACCTGTTACTAAGTACTGATGCCATTTATCACATGCCTTATTTGGCGGTAGCTTACTATGGCGAGGGAGGAGAAAGCAAGTAATTAAAACGCTCCAACTACTCAAAAGAAGATAATTGTGCACAATTCACTGCTTGTGAGTTTGCTGGACAATCTTTCACTGAGAGAAAAGTACATCAGAACCCAGCAAGTAAAAAAATAAAGCTGTAAACTTTCACTCTCTGTGGCCCCTTAGACCTGCTGGAGTGTTCATGAGCTAATGTTTTATCTCCATTCTCGGCTCTTACAACAATAACGTTACTTGTGGATCCACACACGAGTGTGTCTGCAGAGTGACTTTGCTCCAGCCCATCAGTGTCCGTGTCACTATTTGCTGAACAGCGCCACAGCCGCATTGACTTTTAGAGCCAATTGCAGCCTTTTCTGTTGAGCATGTGATCAATCATAGCCGTTTAAGAACTTGCTCGGCAACGCTCAAAAAGCAAGCGTAATAATATTTACATTTTGTTTTGCTATAAATAATTCTGTTGTTCTGCGAATATACCTAGCTTTGTTTGATACACTCAAAAAGAGTTTTTTCTTTCAGCAAGTAAAAATAATATATAATTGTAAATGTAACATATAATTACATATTATTACAAAAGTACATATATCTGATTGCTTGTATTAAAGGACTAAACTGTATTACAAATAATATATATTTATAAATTATCATTTTACCAGAACTTTACCAGAGTACCAGAATTAGTGTGTTACTAAGTAAAATATCAAATTGTTTATGGAAAACCTTGTCAGTGCACCATGATGCATCGAAATATCGAATTGAACCAAATCGAAGACATGATAATCACATCCAAACTGAACCATACGAACAGTTACGATTTACCAAACATGTACATAAACATTTCGCAAAACTACACAAAATAATTAGGAACATGTGTCATGACTAGGGCCAGACAGAATCTGCAGACATTTTTTGCTATTTCTGCAGAAAAGTTTGTAAAAAATAAATAAACAAATCAGTAAATTTATGCGGAATGATTATAGGAGTATGTTAACTTAAAACTTAATATATGAAATCCAAAATAATATATTTTTGTACTTTTATTTCTTGTTTACCACTCAAATTTGATTACATCCATTTATTTGGAAAACAAAGCGAGTCTCTCCAAGAATATATCTACTAAAAGAAAGAAAATACTACTTAAACAGTATATTAAATAAATCATATGAACATTTTATTATTACTGTTATTATAGCACAATAACATTAGTGAAACTAATTTGAAAACTGAATAAATATAAATGTACACACATTTACACAAGTAAATAAATAGACCAAATGATGGGCTAAAAATCTGTGGAAATCCATGTATTTCTGCTTGCACAGATTCCCAGTGGGCCTAGCCATGACTAATTTAACCAACATTTAAACAAAAACTTGATTAATATTTTAAACTTTTATTTATTCAGTAACTGCATTTATTTATTCAGTCAGTCATTCCTGAACACATTAACACACACAGACACAAAATGTGCCTGAGTTGCCCTCAGCATTATAGACAGATTCATGAAATAAAGTTGATGAACAGGACTGATAGAAACTCAGGAAAACAGCGTCAATAAAAAAAAAAAAAAAAAAAAAAAGTAGAAATGTGCATGAACAATATGCGACCTTGGTACCAATTGGTACTGAAAATTTTATAACGTCCATTACCCACAACACTGTTGAGCATGATTGGCCATTGTGTTCACATGCTCAACAGAAATGACTGTGATTAAACAGGAAGGTCATCGGTTCACAAATCTTAACCAATGGCTGTTTCTCAATACGCGTCTCAAAGTTCCAAAACTCAAGACCACAAAAGTGAAGGATGTGTGAAAGATTCCGGATGGGTTCTTGATATAAAGGATGCAACAATGCAGATTTGAGCACAAAACTTGCTCTAGAAGTCCTAGCGACTAAATAAACGAGATGGGAAGTGCAGCACTTTATCTCAAAATTTTCTATTAAATGAAAGGGTGAAAGTAAACATTAACATGAAAATTTTAATAAAGGTAAAAACACAACAAGGTTGTTTTTGTTTTCTGAAATGTGTATTAAAATCTGTTTTATTTGTATTGTGCAAAGTATACTTGTAGGGTTTCTGTGCATGTTATGAAATATTGAAAAGGGGAAAAACAAAAAAATCATTGTATGAATGCTGTAATGTTATAATTTTTTTTTTTATCAATACAATTGGTTGAGTTTAGAGAAGGAGGAGAGTGTGTCAGTCGATCGGTCAGTCAGTCAGTCAGTCAGTCATTCAGTCAGTTGACAGCGGCATCTGGTGGGTTTACACAAGATCAGCAGGCACGGATGGCACTCGCGAGACAAACTTGAGGTCTCAAAAAGCTCACAGAAATAAAAACTGCAAAAAAAAAAAAACATAGCTACTCGGATGTATTTGGCGCTCTCCAGAAATAGGTATGTTTTCAAATGTCGTCCCATCGCAATCACAGCCATTTCTGCAAGTGAACACAATGGACAATAAGCAATGTTTAAGAACGTGCTTAATAGTGCTCAAATGTTAATGGGAAACTGATATTTTAAAGCTTTTTAGTACCATTTGAAACCAAACTCAAAGGGACTAAGCCAAAAAAAAATGAATGAATGAATGAATGAATGAATGAATGAATGAATGAATGACTGACTGAATGAATGAATAAATGTTACGGAACTTAATACTTTTGATAACTCTAATGCACAGTTGAAAATGCAATAATACATAACCATTTAGAAGGGAAAAAAACAAATGTATTAAATGGTTTCTAAAATTTGGATTTAATTGAATAAAAACAGAATAAACAAGAAAGTTATTTAGAAGGGCAGAAGTACTGTTTAATCTCTGGAGATTTAAACAGAAATATGGTTGATTGAACATAGAGAATGAGGAGAAACTACAGAAATGACCCTCCAAACCCTTATCGGTTCCTTGATGAATATAGATCTCGATGAGCCAATCAACTTCTAGTCCACATCCTCAACTCAAATTTTTCCACCTGCTATTTTGACTCTCCCTGTAGCTAATAGTCCTAATAAACCTTGCCTGAAATGAAAAAGCAGAAGTCATCTTGTTTCATGAAGCGTAATTGGATAAACTCTAAGCAAAGCTGAGGAAATTAAGATGCGTGGGTTAAGAAACAGGCCTGCAGCAGGAGCCCAACTCGATACTGCCACTTATTTTAACCCTGGCTATTTAATCACAGCACTACCTCTATACAACTAGAACAAATGTGTCCAAACTTACTTTAGCCAAATGAGCTAAATCCATCAGCTCGATTACCCAATCATGCACCCACTGGACCCGGTCTACTTCACTTTACCGCGCAAGAATCACACACTCCCCACAAGTGCACACTTCCCAGTCAACCTCCGGGCATCACAGGGAACCAATACTGAAGCGTTCAGACTCCAAAATTGGATCGATAGTCTGTTATAAAGTGGAACCGCTCGACAGGGTAAATAGCCACCTCTTACTTTCTGTCCTTAGATACTCCAAGTCCTCCCAATAAACCAGACGACGGCATTTTATTTGTCATCCTGCAATTTAAACAACATAAAAGTTCACTTATAAAGAGATGTTCAAACTCGCAGCTCAATCTGCCAGAGTGTTTGTATATGGATTATCCGCTGGCTCATCGATACCTCATTCACTGGAAGCTTGAGTGGCACAGTCGCTGTCTGAATGCTGATGACTGTTATTTCTGAGCTGTCTCGAGATGTTAATTACCAATATGACTGTTGTAACTGAGACGGACGTATAGAGGGAGATGGTTATGAAGGCACGGTCAAAGGAACAGAAAGAAGCACATATTCACACTCGCACAGGTGTGTAAAAGGCGCGAGATCGATGGCAAATTACATCTGACAGCGGAATCAGAACCTGTCAAGCACAATAACAAAACCGACTCTATTAGTGGAAGGAGACAATGAGAGAAAGAGGAGGAAAGTGGCGGGCTGCTTCCTCCCTTCGTGAAGGCTCAGGCTTCGGCTAGTGACGGCTGGTGACAACGCAGTGAAAGTTCAGACGTATCTAATGGATTCAAGCAGATGAATTAGTGTGGAGTGTCAGAAATGGCTCTGAAACACAATGTGTCAACAGCTGAGTTTTCCTCTACATAATTTGCCTATTTTAGGATATAGCATAAACAACCGCTGGGTAAAAAAAAAAAAACAACAAAATCTGCACCTTGATTTTGACACAATACATTAGACATTAGTTGTGGCATTGGGCTGAAACAATCTAATTTCTCCAGAATAGTGCATCAAAGAGGACCAAAAACAACGCCATGGGGTTTCATTTTTAACTTGTCCCCACAACAAATTCAGTCACACCTGTATGGGATCATATTTCTGCAATAAGTTAACAGTCACATATAAAAAAAAAATGATACATGTTAGGGCTGGACGATATTGGATTAATATAAACTTAATAAAGAAATTCAATAAAGAAAAAGACAATAATTAAATAAACAGCGTTTTATTATTATTTTTTTAGAGGGGTCTAAATGTATTCAGGTATAGAGTAATTGAGTAAACAAATGCAAAAGAATACTGTGTAGTCTTCTTTGTAAAAAAAAAAAAAAATTAATTAATAATTAATAATTATTATTGAAAAGTTACAAGCTGTAAATGCATTATGCCTGAATGATTTTAGATCTCACGAGAGAACGTACGTATTTTATGTTTTGTCAGTTTAGTAGCTAATTCGTTCTAATTGCGAAAATGTATGACTTAAAAAGGAGGCGTGGCACCCAACCCCACCCCTAACCCCAACCATCATTGGGTGATGAGCAAATCGTACTAAACTGTATGAACTCTAAATGCTAGGGCTGTGCAATTAATCGAAAATCTGATTTCGATTTCGGCTTCTAACGATTATAAAAAACCATTAATCGAAATAAACGATTATTGCATAATTCACCACCCCCTTTCCAGTTGTACACGTGTTGCTCTTAAAAGCGCGAAAAGACCGCATGATTCTGTTTGTGAGGCGTGCACACAGAGAACAGAAGCATGCAGTCAGCATTAGGTCTCATTCGCACATTGAGACGAGCAGAGCACAGCCAGCACACACATCTAAAGTCATCTTAATGTGAGCACTTTAATGGTCAAATAGGTGTCAAACGCGGCGTTTAGTGATTATTTATATTAAACCTAGTTTGTGTAATAAACAAACGAGTTGAGAATCAAAAGACGCGAAAGAGAAACCATTAAAGAGACAGTGCGCGATAATCCTTCTGCCGCCTGTTTTTATCATTAATAATCAAACAACAAACGGAGAACATGTCTCTCTGCTCTTGACTGAAAGACTTTTGTAGCTAAAGTGTTTTTCTTAAAGTGAAGATGCTTAAAGCACAGTTTGTTTCATATTTTTATTCTATTGTATTTATTTCTCTTTCCTTTGCAGGGTGGAAAATAAAATATGCAGTTGAAGTCAGAGTTATTAGCCCCTTTCCTCCCCAATTTCTGTTTAATGGAAAGAATATTTCTAAACATAAAAGTTTTAATAACTCATTTCTAATAACTGATTTATTTTATCTTTGTCATGATGACAGCACATAATATTTGACTAGATATTTTTCAAGATACATACATTCAGATTCAAAGTGCGATTTAGCGTAATTAGGCAGGTCATTAACAGTAGTTTCTTCTGCTACACAATCAGAAAATATATTGCGTAAGGGGGCTGATATTATATACTTTAAAATGGGTTTCAAAATATTTAAACCTGCTTTTATTCTAGCCAAAATAAAAATAAAAAAGCCTTTTTTTATTTTTTTATTCTCTGAAGCGCTAATAATTTTGACTTTAACAGTAACCGTTTTGAATAATCGTGATTACAATTAAGACCAAAATAATCGTGATTATAATTTTTCAAAAATCGAGCACGCCTACTAAATGCAGTCTAAAATTTTCTAAAATGAGCATTTTTATCAGGCTCATGAGTGTATGTTCAATAATATCACTTTTATGCCAAATAAGTCATTTTCCTGGTCTTTAAAGTGAAATCTCAATATAAACAAAGGAAGCTGAGAAAAATACTCAATTTCGATGGAAAGTTCAGACGACAAAGAGTTTTTGCATCTGAACTTTTCAAATTTATTTCAGACTCAACATTACATAATCTGTGACATGACTGACATTGAGATATTGATGATGAAACCATATATATATATATATATATATATATATATATATATATATATATATATATATATATATATATATATATGCATGCATGCATGCATGCATGCATGCATGCATGCATGCATACATACATACATACATACATACATACATACATACATACATACATACATACATACATACATACATACATACATACATACATACATACATACATACATACATACATACATACATACATACATGTATGTATGTATGTATGTATGTATGTATGTATGTATGTATGTATATATATATATATATATATATATATATATATATATATATATATATATATATATATATATATATGGTTTCATCATCAATATCTCAATGTCAGTCATGTCACAGATTATGTAATGTTGAGTCTGAAATAAATTTGAAAAGTTCAGATGCAAAAACTCTTTGTCGTCTGAACTTTCCATCGAAATTGAGTATTTTTCTCAGCTTCCTTTGTTTATATTGAGATTTCACTTTAAAGACCAGGAAAATGACTTATTTGGCATAAAAGTGATATTATTGAACATACACTCATGAGCCTGATAAAAATGCTCATTTTAGAAAATTTTAGACTGCATTTAGTAGGCGTGCTCGATTTTTAATACATGCATACATACATACATACATACATACATACATACATACATATATATATATATATATATATATATATATATATATATATATATATATATATATATATATATATATATATATATATATATATATATATATATACATATCAGGACACGAAATTAACCTTTATGCTGGGTAGCACCGGTGCTCCTAACTTTAAAAATTTAGGCGCATCAGCCAAAATTTAGTCGCACCCACCAATTATGAGCACCGTTACTACAAGTGTTATACAAACATATTGATTGTATTTGAAATTAACACTGATCAAACTAACAAGCAAAAAAAAAAAATAATAATATATAACGTTATATGCAAACGTGAGGAAAATATGTCTCAACAAAATCCCGTTATCACAAGAAAATAAATTTTTATAACAGAACTGAGTGACTAAAGCATACACGGAGCGCTCACCGGCCCTGCACGCACTGCTTGAATCTGCTTGACTTAACGTGTTAACGGTATAACTAGTAAGATGTGTCATTATTTGCAACTGTAGATGCCATGGTTTCTAAAACTAAATCTGTCAGTGTAATCTTCATTCTCATCTTCAGCACTTTACAATTTTTCGCGGTAGTAGCTCTCTGTCATCCGAAGCCAGAAGGCACTGAGTGATTGACAGCTGATATTAACCAATCATTCGCGTTCAGTGCTAGAGCAGTGGTGGGCCAATAAGAAGAGCGCGAAGGCGGGGCAAGCATTACGGACTTGGATTTGTTTACTGCAGCAAGTTGACATGACGACTGTTTTAAACCATTCCTGAGCGATGCGTTTCGTGTTTCAAGTGCAGACAAAAAGCTTAGAGATGCATTCTGCGTGGATGTCTACCGAATCCGCGCATGTGCTGAACATTTTGCAGTAAAAATTGGTCGCACACTACAATTTTAAACACTCGCAGAAATGCCCCCAAATATATTTCAAGGTCGCATAGATAAAATTTCGGGCGCATATGCGACCAAAATGGTCGCAATTTCGAGCCCTGCATATATATATATATATATATATATATATATATATATATATATATATATATATATATATATATATATATATATATATATACATACACACACACAGACACAGTTGAAGTCATAATTATTACCCCTCTTGACTTATTAGCGCCCTTGTTTATTTTTTTCCCCATTTTCTGTTTAATGAAGGGAAGTTTGTTTCAGCACATTTCTAAGCATAATAGTTTTAGAAACCTATTTCTAATAACTGATTTATTTCATCTTTGTCATGATGACAGTAAATAATATTTTACTTGATATTTTTCAACACACTTCTGTACAGCTTAAAGTGACATTTAAAGGCTTAACTAGGTTAATAAGGTGAACTAGGTAGGTTAGGGTAATTAGGCAAGTTATTGTATAACGATGGTTTGTTCTGTAGACTATCAAAAAAAAAATAGCTTAAAGGGGCTAATAATTTTGTCCCAAAATTGTTTTTTTTTTTTTTTTTTTTTAAACTGCTTTTATTCTAGCCGAAATCAAACCAATAAGACTTTCTCCAGAAGAAAAAAATATTATCAGACATAATGTTAAAATTTCCTCTCTCTGTTAAACATTATTTGGGAAATATTAAAAAAGGGAAAAAAATTAAAAGGGGGCTAATAATTCTGACTTCAACTGTATGTGTATATATATATATATATATATATATATATATATATATATATATATATATATATATATATATATATATATATATATATATATATATATAAAGAAAAAAAGAAAAAAAAGATTTTTAAAACTATTTTTTAATAAATAACATTTGAAAAATCTTTATAAACTAAACATCAAAGAACAATATTAACTATGCAAATTATTAACAATATAAATAGCCATATATCAAATAAATAAATAGCCAAAGCTATATCACTTTTGTTTTCTTTGTAACAAAATTCTGTTGAAAAACCAAACAGAACTAAACTCCATTGTGTCATACATAGAAAAAGTAAATTAAATAGCTACTAGGGATGCTCATTCCGTTAATTTTGCTAACCGACAAATGCTGCTCATTAATCGGTTATTAACGGATAACTGGTCAGATTACTATTAATTTTATATTAAACAAATTGACGTGTCTATTTTGTGTCTGACACATTAAATATTGCATTTTAAAATACTGATTTATTTTTATATGTTAGCATATTAATAGTGGAACAGAACAACAGAGCATCTTCACGCACCTGCAGTGTTTAGCACAAAAGAGCAGAATAATCTAAATAAAATGAATAAAATAAATAGGACTGCCCTAAATTATTTTCACTTAAACAATTAATTTATATTACAAAATGAAAATACTGACTGATTCTTTTTAATAACCGGCATAGGCTTTTTTTTCCAATCATATGTTTTTTTCTTCCGCCAAATAAAAATCGCAGAATTCCTCAAATTGCCCGCTCCACGAAAAATATGCATTTATTTAATGCCCCGCTGTTATTATTATAATCACAAAATCTTTTACATTTTTAATAGAAATCATAATTTTAAAGAATATGTCCTGATATAGCCTATGGTTTCCTCTCTCTCCCTCGCGGTTCAAGTGCGCGCGCTGCATGATGAAAAGACAACAACAACGCGCGAATATGTACACTTTTTGTAAACAGTTTTGTTGTTTAAATATGATATTGCATTAATCTGCGTACATGCTTTATATAAGCTGTAAAATAAAAAGTAAAGCCTATTTGTTGCATTTATTACCCAGATCCAGGTCAACATAAGCGCTGGTTTAGCATCAACAGGTCTGTATCAAACAGCAATATTCTTCTTCTATTTTGCTTCTTTGGCAAATTTGTCTGTATACGTTATCGTCCCGCAAATTAAGTATGCCTTGCAGTTAAACAAGGGGCCGAAAACAAGGCGCACCTCACTGCCTTTATGTTGACAAGGAAAAAAGAAGAGGCGCGGTCCTCTTATGAAACGACTGAATCAGCTGGGTATCGATTGTGCAAAAGTGTTGCTGTCAGTGTTACAGTTGAAATATTTAATACTATTGTGATATTCAAGATTTGTACATTCATACAGCTCTGGATAACTTAAAACAGCGATTAGACCTTCAGAGCGGCATTAATGCGTTCTGAAGTAAAGCGAAACGGCTATAAACTCCAGCAAGATAGAGTGATTATTTGCAGAGCCATATACCTTTATCTCTAAATAAAGTACAACTATAGAAACTGTGTTCATCTTAACTGAAAGCTTCAACGTGTTTTCTGACCTCACGCATCGCGCACCTGTCAGTCAGCACTCCCAAAGGTTCAAACAGAAAGCGCACAAAAAAAGTTTGCGCTGTTACCTACCTTTTGGCTACTGTTTCACACTGAGGCTCAATGCCTGTGCTGCAAACCCACAAATCAAGTAAACATTAAACAAATAAACAACTTATTTCTCTCAAGAATACCAAAGAATACCAGTTGAAAATTCTTCAGAAACACCATCATGTCAACATTGCAGTGAAAAAACGTGACAACTTCCCTTACTCTGCAAAGGAGTCTAACTAAGAGCTCCGTGCAAGCTCTCCCGGCTAAATATTGCGAGGGCTTAAATAGAGCAGTGCTCGTAATGTGGAACAAAAAAAGTGTTAATTAGCTCAACTTTTGCAGGCATGCGTGACGTTATTAGAAAGGTAGTCACGGGGTGTGTCGCGATTCTCCCTTATCACACCGCGACACAGGATCGTAGATCTGAGTGTCGCGATTTCGATTTCATATCGTGTATCGTTACAACCCTAATATATATATATATATATATATATATATATATATATATATATATATATATATATATATATATATATATATATTGTGCGGCCCTAATATGCGTTACCCAAAAAACTGAAAACACTTGTAAAATTATAAAGCACAAGTCAAAAATTTATTACAGAATAAAAAACAACAAGGTCACTTGTTGAAAGATGAGTGTGAATCAAAAATGAAAACATGTAAATGGGGAAAATTTCTTAATTTCTGCGACCCACAATGTTAGCAAACATGTAACAAGACAAAATAACAATTTTTCTTTTTCTTTGTTTGTGTTTTGGTTTGTATGTGTTTTGGTTTTACTTATGCAATTTATATGATGTTATTTATTTATTGTATTTATTTATTTATATGGTATTGTTCTGCTTTTATGTTAATGCTCTGTTTTTAATATTCATCTGTATTATTTGAAATAAGAAATCAATAAAAAGTTCAAATCATAAAAAAATGAAAACATGTTTAAAATAACATTTCACAACTGAAAGCTGAATTCAAAGTTTTCCAAAAGTTAAAACAAAATCCGTTTTTCTTCTGATTTAATATTTTGTGTGCTTTCATTTAATCTTCATTTTATTTAATTTCATTTAATCTCATTTAATATTTTGTGTGCTCTCATTTCTAAAACATGGCATTCAAGTTTCATTTAAATCACAATGGGCTTTAGCATCATCATTGATCCACTAATTGAGACTGACACCTGCTCCTCTGGCCAATCAGTCAAAGGGGGAGTAGAAGTCACTTCAATGCGACTTTTGGCTGCTTTACAGACATGGACCGGTACCTGAACTCTAACAGTATATGAATATTCAAGGTATCTGATACGAAACCCTAGCAATTAAAAACCTAAAATAAAGAACAAAACATACCCCAAGTACAACATTTCACATTTGTCATCTGAAACATGCAAGGAAGCGTACCTGGAGCCAATTATTTTCAAGTTTAACAAAAAATGTAGAGGCACACATTTCCAATGAGGCCAGACTTTCTGCCATGAGTCTGATGAACTGGCTACTAAAATAGGTGATGCTATAGCAGAATTTAGAACAATGTAGCTGTGTTTACAATTTACAATAACATTTAAGTGTACAATGGTTCCTGGAGCCTGCCCTTATAATGATTTACAAGATTTTTTACCATAATTCATTAACTTTTTTTTTTCTCTGCGATATGTATTGCGATATAATTTCAATAGATGATTTAAATATCTCTATTTGCAACGTCATTACTTTGGATGATTTTGTAGGAGAGTGAAATATAAAAATATTGTTATGTAACTGATTATATACACATATAATAAACAAACACCAGTCATAAATACAATGGATGTTGAAAATATTAAATATGATATAATATGAAAATATTGAAATGAAAAAAACTATGCTTTATGGTTATCTGGAGAGAGCAAAAATATTCAAGTACAGAAATTGAATAATCAAATACAAAATAGCACTGTATAGTCTTCACTTTATAAAAACTTAAATAAAATTTATCTTTATGCACTACTAAAATACTTTAAACTCTCTTCAAATGCTCACATAGTCACAGACCTTAAAAACAAGTGCATATGATAAACTTTCAAAATATTTTAGTTCAATTCCGCAGTGTTTCCACAAATTTTGTGTTTTGATTTGTGGTTTTTGGTCATTTGTAATCCTAACTAGGGGTGTGCAATTTGGGGAAACTATCTAACTGTAAATATCACATTTTTTGACAGATATTGTTATTGCGATTTGATTTATGATTAAACTTAAACTTTAAACTAATTTTGATTTAAATCAAGCTTCAGCTCAATAATCTGTAAGTAGTGGAAACAATTCTGTGACAGCTCTAAAAATATACCTGTTTTTGTTCAGTGTCTGTGACTTTAAAACCAAAATATTCCCATATTACAAATGCTATTTTTCTTTGATATTAATTCGTCTATTAATGCTTCTGAAGCAGCAGACACCATCATCCCAGTTGTCAGTGCTTTCCTGTTTGTTTGTTTGTTTGTTTGTTTTTTTTATTGTGGACTTAGTTCAGTCGAGCAATTCTGATTGGGCAGAACGAAAGTGTGCTCACTCAATTGGCTAGTTATAAAGCAACGGTCAGATCACACAATTTCAGCAC
This sequence comes from Danio rerio, assembly GCF_052040795.2. NCBI lineage: Eukaryota > Metazoa > Chordata > Actinopteri > Cypriniformes > Danionidae > Danio > Danio rerio. The sequence continues at coordinate 15,708,878 of NC_141029.1, forward strand.
GATTTTCTTGACACAGGGTGTCATGATGAGTCAAAAATGACAAATGTACATTGTGATATAAGATTCAATTGTTTCTTCTTGTGTAATGTGCTAAATTGCACAACAACCGATACCATGCCTGCGATGCCTCACGACACCATGACAGAAAGTCACTATAGAATGTTTAATTTTCTGAAGCATAGCAGACTGTTTTTGAAGCACTTCACCTTGAAACATGGTTTTCTTGTTTACATATATACAAATATATTGTATATTGTAGCCTTTTGAGATTAATTAATTGCGTTTCAAATTGCAACTAGATAGTAAAGTTTGAGGACAAACTTTATGGTGGCTTGAAAAGCCGAATCTGAAAGTTTGAAGTGGTTTTAAAGTGTAAATAGCATGTTAGTATGATTTTAGCTTGAGTTAACATATTACTAGCATGAATTAGCATGTTAGTAGCATAATTCTTACATGAATTAGCATGCTGTTAGCATGATTCTAGCATGAATTAGCAAGTTACTAGCATGATTCTAGCATGAATTAGCATGTTGTTAGCGTGATTCTAGCATGAATTAGCATGTTACTAGCATGAATTAGCATGCTACTAGGACAATTCTAGCATGAATTAGCATGTTATTAGCATGATTCTTACATGAATTAGCATGTTGTTAGCATGATTCTAGCATGAATTAGCATGTTACTAACATGATTCTAGCATGAATTAGCATGTTGTTAGCATAAATCTAGCATAAATTAGCATGTTACTAGAATGATTCTAGCATGAATTAGCATGTTGTTAGCATGATTCTAGCATGAATTAGCATTTTACTAGGCGGTTGCTAGGGTGTTTTAAGTGGTTGCTAGGTGGTTGCTAAGGTGGCGCAAGGCAGTTGCTAAGGTGGTCTGACTAGTTGCTAGGTGGTTGCTAGGGTGTTGCTAGACGGTTGCTAGGGTGTTTTGAGTGGTTGCTAGGTGGTTGCTAAGGTGGTGCTAGGCAGTTGCTAAGGTGTTCTGATTAGTTGCTAAGTGGTTACTAAGGTGTTGCAAGGTGGTCGCTAGGGTATTCTGAGTGGTTGCTAGGTGGTTGCTAAGGTGTTGCTAGGCGGTTGCTAGGGTGTTCTGAGTGGTTGCTAAGGTGTTGCTAGGTGGTTGCTAAGGTGTCCTAAGTGGTTGCTAGGTGGTTGCTAGGGTATTCTGAGTGGTTGTTAAGGCGTTGCTAGGTGGTTGCTAGGGTGTCCTGAGTGGTTGCTTGCTGGTTGCTAAGGTGTTGCTAGGTGGTTGCTAGGGTGTCCTGAGTGGTTGCTAGGTGGTTGCTAAGGTGTTGCTAGGTGGTTGCTAAGGTGTCCTGAGTGGTTGCTAGGTGGTTGCTAAAGTGTTGCTAGGTGGTTGCTAAGGTGTTGCTAGGCGGTTGCTAGGGTGTCCTAAGTGGTTGCTAGGTGGTTGCTAAGGTGTTGCTAGGCGGTTGCTAGGGTGTTCTGAGTGGTTGCTAGGTGGTTGCTAAGGTGTTGCTAGGTGGTTGCTAAGGTGTCCTAAGTGGTTGCTAGATGGTTGCTAGGGTGTTCTCAGTGGTTGCTAAGGCGTTGCTAGGTGGTTGCTAGGGTGTCCTGAGTGGTTGCTAGGTGGTTGCTAAGGTGTTGCTAGGCGGTTGCTAGGGTGTCCTGAGTGGTTGTTAAGGCGTTGCTAGGCAGTTGCTAGGGTGTTCTGAGTGGTTGCTAAGGTGTTGCTAGGCGGTTGCTAACGTGTCCCAAGTGGTTGCTAGGTGGTTGCTAGGTGGTTGCTAAGGTATTCTGAGTGGTTGCTAAGGCGTTGCTAGGCGGTTGCTAGGGTGTCCTGAGTGGTCGCTAGGCCCTTACTAAGGCATTACTAGGCCATTGCTAGGTGGTTGCTAGGCAGTTGCTAGGATAATTTGGGTGGTTGCTAGGCAGTTGCTAGGGTACCCTGGTTGGTTACTAGGCAAGCCTCACATACATGCTTGATAAAACATTTATACTTAGTAAGCATTTCTAGCAAGCTACAGTACTTGGCTAGTCAATATTAGCATGTAGCTAGTCACTGCTAGCATGTGTAGCATATAGGAAGTTCCGTTTGCTAGCATGAGTCAAACGAGCCAATCTCCAAGTCTCTACAATGTTCTGATGCTGAGATATAGCTGTTGATGAATGGTTGCTAGGGTACTCTGTTTTGTTGCTATGGGCGAGGTTACAGAGTGAACTTGAATGTGGTTGGTTGTCTTAGTCAAATGAAACAACCCCCATGTCTCTATGACACTGCTATGCAAAGATACGCATCTTGGCCTATTTTAATGGAAGTCTATGGAATCAATTTGGGGGCGTGGCTTGTGAGCTTTATTATCATATTGAGATGCTCATTGGTTGTCTGAGTCAGATGAGCCATCCCCCAAGTCAATAGGACACTGCTATGCAAAGATATGCATGTAGGCCAGTTATTAACATGAGTCTAGTATGAATTAGCATGTTACTAGCATGATTCTAGTACAAATTAGCATGTCATTAGCATGTTTCCAGTATGAGTTAGCATGTCATTAGCATGATTAGCATATGAGTAGCATGTTGCTAGCATGATTGGCATGTCATTAGCATGTTAGAATTATAAGCATTTGATAGGACAGCTAATTACATTCTATAGGACAGTTGCTAGGGTGCAGTATGTGGTAGTTAGGGGTGTGGCTAGAAAGTTAAAAGGCCATCAGTGATTGGCTGCTGGCTAGACTGAGTTAAATGAGCTCAGCCATTAGTCTGTATGACAGTCTGATGCAGAGTTATGAGCTCACAAAGTTTGATCCCATGTTAAGTCAATGAGAGTCTTTTGAATGGAAGTCTACGGGACAGTTGCTAGGGTGCCATAAGTGGTTGCTAGGGAGTGGCTAGTAAGTCTAAAGGTCATCAGTGATTGGCTGCTGACAAGACTGAGTTGAATGAGGCCTGACTCTAGTCTGTAGGACAGTCTGATGCAGAGTTATGAGCTCACAAAGGTTGACTCAATGTTAAGTCAATGGCAGTCTTTTACAATGGAAGTCTATGGGACAGTTGCTAGGGTGCCAAAAGTGGTTGCTAGGGAGTGGCTAGTAAGTTTAAAGGTCATCAGTTATTGGCTGCTGGCTAGACTGAGTTAAATGAGCCCAGTTAGAAGTCTGTAGGAACGTCTGATGCAGAGTTATGAGGTCACAAAGTTTGACCCAATGTTAAGTCAATGGGAATTTTGGGAATTTTCCGGGTCGTTTTTCGGAAAACCGAAAGTCGGATCAGTCGGAAAAGATATAGCAACCCGAGTCAGACCAGTTTGAAGGTTTGACGAAAGTTTGAGGTATGAAGCTTGAAAAGGTTAGGAGGAGATAGACTTTAAAATTAGTCTCAGAAGAAAGAAGAAGAATAACTAGATATTAAAGTTTGAGGACAAACTTTATGGTGGCTTGAAAAGCCGAATCTGAAAGTTTTAAGTGGTTTTAAAGTGTAAATAGCATGTTAGTATGATTTTAGCTTGAGTTAACATATTACTAGCATGAATTAGCATGTTAGTAGCATGATTCTTACATGAATTAGCATGTTGTTAGCATGATTCTAGCATGAATTAGCATGTTACTAGCATGATTCTAGCATGAATTAGCATGTTGTTAGCATGATTCTAGCATGAATTAGCATTTTACTAGGCGGTTGTTAGGGTGTTTAAAGTGGTTGCTAGGTGGTTGCTAAGGTGGTGCAAGGCAGTTGCTAAGGTGGTCTGACTAGTTGCTAGGTGGTTGCTAAGGTGTTGCTAGATGGTTGCTAGGGTGTTTTGAGTGGTTGCTAGGTGGTTGCTAGGGTGGTGCTAGGCAGTTGCTAAGGTGTTCTGACTAGTTGCTAAGTGGTTACTAAGGTGTTGCAAGGTGGTGGCTAGGGTATTCTGAGTGGTTGCTAGGTGGTTGCTAAGGTGTTGCTAGGCGGTTGCTAGGGTGTTCTGAGTGGTTGCTAAGGTGTTGCTAGGTGGTTGCTAAGGTGTCCTAAGTGGTTGCTAGGTGGTTGCTAGGGTATTCTGATTGGTTGCTAAGGCCTTACTAGGTGGTTGCTAGGGTGTCCTGAGTGGTTGCTAGGTGGTTGCTAAGGTGTTGCTAGGTGGTTGCTAGGGTGTTCTGAGTGGTTGCTAAGGTGTTGCTAGGCGGTTGCTAGGGTGTTCTGAGTGGTTGCTAGGTGGTTGCTAAGGTGTTGCTAGGTGGTTGCTAAGGTGTCCTAAGTGGTTGCTAGGTGGTTGCTAAGGTGTTGCTAGGTGGTTGCTAAGGTGTTGCTAGGCGGTTGCTAGGGTGTCCTAAGCGGTTGCTAGGTGGTTGCTAAGGTGTTGCTAGGTGGTTGCTAGGGTGTTCTGAGTGGTTGCTAGGTGGTTGCTAAGGTGTTGCTAGGTGGTTGCTAAGGTGTCCTAAGGCGTTGCTAGGTGGTTGCTAGGGTGTCCTGAGTGGTTGCTAGGTGGTTGCTAAGGTGTTGCTAGGTGGTTGCTAGGGTGTCCTGAGTGGTTGCTAAGGTGTTGCTAGGTGGTTGCTAGGGTGTCCTGATGGGTTGCTAGGTGGTTGCTAAGGCGTTGCTAGGGTGTTCTGAGTGGTTGCTAGGTGGTTGCTAAGGTGTTACTAGGCGGTTGCTAAGGTGTCCCAAGTGGTTGCTAGGTGGTTGCTAAGGTGTTGCTAGGTGGTTGCTAAGGTATTCTGAGTGGTTGCTAAGGCGTTGCTAGGTGGTTGCTAGGGTGTCGTGAGTGGTCGCTAGGCCCTTACTAAGGCATTACTAAGCCGTTGCTAGGTGGTTGCTAGGCAGTTGCTAGGGTAATTTGGGTGGTTGCTAGGCAGTTGCTAGGGTACCCTGGTTGGTTACTAGGCAAGCCTCACATACATGCTTGATAAAACATTTATACTTGGTAAGCATTTCTAGCAAGTTAGAGTACTTGGCTAGTCAATATTAGCATGTAGCTAGTCACTGCTAGCATGTGTAGCATATAGGAAGTTCCGTTTGCTAGCATGAGTCAAACGAGCCAATCTCCAAGTCTCTACGATGTTCTGATGCTGAGATATAGCTGTTGATGAATGGTTGCTAGGGTACTCTGTTTTGTTGCTATGGGCGAGGTTACAGAGTGAACTTGAATGTGGTTGGTTGTCTTAGTCAAATGAACCAACCCCCATGTCTCTATGACTCTGCTTTGCAAAGATATGCATCTTGGCTTATTTTAATGGAAGTCTATGGAATCAATTTGGGGGCGTGGCTTGTGAGCTTTATTATCATATTGATATGCTCATTGGTTGTCTGAGTCAGATGAGCCATCCCCCAAGTCAATAGGACACTGCTATGCAAAGATATGCATGTAGGCCAGTTATTAACATGGGTCTAGTATGAATTAGCATGTTACTAGCATGATTCAAGTACAAATTAGCATGTCATTAGCATGTTTCCAGTATGAGTTAGCATGTCATTAGCATGATTAGCATATGAGTAGCATGTTGCTAGCATGATTGGCATGTCATTAGCATGTTAGAATTATAAGCATTTGATAGCACAGCTAATTACATTCTATAGGACAGTTGCTAGGGTGCCGTATGTGGTAGTTAGGGGTGTGGCTAGAAAGTTAAAAGGCCATCAGTGATTGGCTGCTGGCTAGACTAAGTTAAATGAGCTCAGCCATTAGTCTGTATGACAGTCTGATGCAGAGTTATGAGCTCACAAAGTTTTATCCCATGTTAAGTCAATGAGTCTTTTGTAATGGAAGTCTACGGGACAGTTGCTAGGGTGCAGTATGTGGTAGTTAGGGGTGTGGCTAGAAAGTTAAACGCTCATCTTTTATTGGCAGTTTGGTTGTCTGAGTTAAATGAGCTCAGCCATTAGTCTGTATGACAGTCTGATGCAGAGTTATGAGCTCACAAAGTTTGATCCCATGTTAAGTCAATGAGAGTCTTTCGAATGGAAGTCTACGGGACAGTTGCTAGGGTGCCATAAGTGGTTGCTAGGGAGTGGCTAGTAAGTCTAAAGGTCATCAGTGATTGGCTGCTGACTAGACTGAGTTGAATGGGGCCTGACTCTAGTCTGTAGGACAGTCTGATGCAGAGTTATGAGCTCACAAAGGTTGACCCAATGTTAAGTCAATGGCAGTCTTTTACAATGGAAGTCTATGGGACAGTTGCTAGGGTGCCAAAAGTGGTTGCTAGGGAGTGGCTAGTAAGTTTAAAGGTCATCAGTTATTGGCTGCTGGCTAGACTGAGTTAAATGAGCCCAGTTAGAAGTCTGTAGGACAGTCTGATGCAGAGTTATGAGGTCACAAAGTTTGACCCAATGTTAAGTCAATGGGAATTTTGGGAATTTTCCGGGTCGTTTTTCGGAAAACCGAAAGTCGGATCAGTTGGAACAGATATAGCAACCCGAGTCAGACCAGTTTGAAGGTTTGACGAAAGTTTGAAGTATGAAGCTTGAAAAGTTTAGGAGGAGATACACTTTAAAATTAGTCTCAGAAGAATAAGAAGAAGAAGAAGAAGAAGAAGAATAACTAGAATTGTACATTTCCTAAAGGAAATGTGAATGGGGTTTGCGTGGCAAATCGATGGGGTACAAAATGGTACTAAACTGGGCAATAGCACTGGAAAGGTAAGAAATGGTCAAATTCATGTGTTTATGTGGTTGCTAGGGTAATGTAAATGGTTGCTAGGGTGTGGCAACGCCTTTGTAATAGGTGAAGACAATAGAGGTTTGATCAACCTGCATCAAAAGAACCCAAATCCTGTCTTTCTACGATATTCCTGTGCTAAAATATGGCTTGTTTATTTTTTTATATGGTTGTTAGGGGGCCTAAAGTGGTTGCTAGGGGGTGTCTACAAATTTGTTATGTCACAACTTAATACCGACTTGATAGGCGGAGTAAAATGAGCCCACTCCCAAGCTTCTACGACTCTCTAATCTAGATATCAATGTCAGCCATTTTGTGTCCATGTTAAGTCTATGGGGATTTTGGGGGTAACTTTGTTGCCCCTCGTGAGGGCAGTGTGCCCCCACCCTCTTTGAAAAATCATAGCACACCTCTCCTCAACAGGCTGGTCGATTTGACACCTCACCCATCATTCTAGGGCAAAAAATGCGGGCGGAGTTGCGCGCCGAAGTTTTGAAAAAGTGAACAGTAATAGTAACACTAGAATTGTACATTTCCTAAAGGAAATGTGAATGGGGTTTGCGTGGCAAATCGATGGGGTACAATGTATTTTTTTTGCCTGCTAGGGTGTTCTGAGTGGTTGCTAGGTGGTTGCTATGGTGTTCTAAGTGGTTGCTAGGTGGTTGCTAAGGTGTTGCTAGGCGGTTGCTAGGGTGTTCTAAGTGGTTGCTAGGTGGTTGCTAAGGTGTTGCTAGGCGGTTGCTAAGGTGTCCTAAGTGGTTGCTAGGTGGTTGCTAAGGTGTTGCTAGGTGGTTGCTAGGGTGTTCTGAGTGGTTGCTAGGTGGTTGCTAGGCGGTTGCTAGGGTGTTCTGAGTGGTTGCTAAGTGGTTGCTAAGGTGTTGCTAGGCGGTTGCTAAGGTGTCCTGAGTGGTTGCTAGGTGGTTGCTAAGGTATTGCTAGGTGGTTGCTAGGGTATTCTAAGTGGTTGCTAAGGCGTTGCTAGGCGGTTGCTAGGGTGTCCTGAGTGGTTGCTAGGTGGTTGCTAAGGTGTTGCTAGGTGGTTGCTAGGGTGTCCTGAGTGGTTGCTAGGTGGTTGCTAAGGTATTGCTAGGTGGTTGCTAGGGTATTCTAAGTGGTTGCTAAGGCGTTGCTAGGCGGTTGCTAGGGTGTCCTGAGTGGTTGCTAGGTGGTTGCTAAGGTGTTGCTAGGTGGTTGCTAGGGTGTCCTAAGTGGTTGCTAGGTGGTTGGTAAGGTGTTGCTAGGTGGTTGCTAGGGTGTCCTAAGTGGTTGCTAGGTGGTTGCTAAGGTGTTGCTAGGCAGTTGCTAAGGTGTTGCTAGGTGGTTGCTAAGGTGTTGCTAGGTGGTTGCTAGGGTATTCTAAGTGGTTGCTAGGCGGTTGCTAGGGTGTCCTAAGTGGTTGCTAGGTGGTTGCTAAGGTGTTGCTAGGTGGTTGCTAGGGTGTCCTGAGTGGTTGCTAGGTGGTTGCTAAGGTGTTGCTAGGTGGTTGCTAGGGTGTTCTGAGTGGTTGCTAGGCGGTTGCTAGGGTGTTCTGAGTGGTTGCTAGGTGGTTGCTAAGGTGTTGCTAGGCGGTTGCTAAGGTGTCCTGAGTGGTTGCTAGGTGGTTGCTAAGGTGTTGCTAGGTGGTTGCTAGGGTATTCTAAGTGGTTGCTAAGGCGTTGCTAGGCAGTTGCTAGGGTGTCCTGAGTGGTCGCTAGGCCCTTACTAACGCGTTACTAGGCGGTTGCTAGGTGGTTGCTAGGCGGTTGCTAGGGTAATTTGGGTGGTTGCTAGGCAGTTGCTAGGGTACCCTGGGTGGTTACTAGGCAAGCCTCACATACATGCCTGATGAAATATTTATACTTAGTAAGCATTTCTAGCAAGTTACAGTACTTGGCTAGTCAATATTAGCATGTAGCTAGTCACTGCTAGCATGTGTAGCATATAGGAAGTTCCGTTTGCTAGCATGAGTCAAACGAGCCAATCCCCAAGTCTCTACGATGTTCCGATGCTGAGATATAGCTGTTGATGAATGGTTGCTAGGGTACTCTGTTTTGTTGCTATGGGCGAGGTTACAGAGTGAACTTGAATGTGGTTGGCTGTCCAAGTGAAATGAGCCAACCCCCAAGTCAATAGGACACTGCCAAGCAAAGATATACATGTAGGCCAGTTATAATGGCAGTCTACGGGAACAATTTGGGGGCGTGGCTTGTGAGATTCATTATCATATTGAGATGCTCATTGGTTGTCTGAGTCAGATGAGCCATCCCCCAAGCCAATAGGACAGTGCTAAGCAAAGATATGCATGTAGGTCAGTTATAATGGCAGTCTATGGGACCAGTTTGGGGGCGTGGCTTGTGAACTTCATTATCATATTGAGATGCTCATTGGTCGTCTGAGTCAGATGAGCCATCCCCCAAGTCAATAGGACACTGCTAAGCAAAGATATGCATGTAGGCCAGTTATAATGGCAGTCTATGGGACCAGTTTGGGGGCGTGGCTTGTGAGCTTCATTACCATATTGAGATGCTCATTGGTTGTCTGGGTCCAATGGGCCAACCCCTAAGCCTATATGACACTGCAATGCAAAGATATGCATCTAGCCCAATTATAATAGAAGTCTATGGGATCAATTTGGGGGCGTGGCTTGTGAGCTTCATTATCATATAGTGATGTTGGTTGGTTGCCTGATCAAATGAGCCCACCCCCATGTCTCTATGACACTCCTATGTAATGTTATAGATGTGTGACCTTTATAATGGAAGTCAATGGGATGTGCAATGGGACGCCCCACCCCATGTTAAGTCAATGGGGCAGTTACTAAGGGTCTTTAAATGGTTTGGGGGGGCGTGGCTTGTGAGCTTCAAAATCATATTGAGATGCTGATTGGTTGCCTCAGTCAAGTTAGGCAACCCCCTAGTCTGTATGACACTGCTATGTAATGTGATTGACATGTGAGTCAAGAAATGAATGGGAGTCAATGGGCCATGTAAAGTCAATGGGGACCCCTTTGGGACGTCCTAGCACCCCAGGGGTACAACTTATACCCCTTTTTGGGGTATGTTCTCATACAGGCTGCAACCCCCTACAGATGTTGCGAATCCCATATTTCTACGAATTTCACACTTGGCGCTATAACGCCTAAAAGGTCGTCCCATTTCGCGGCGCGTTTAGTGCTCTCCTAGAAAAATGAATGGGAGTCAATGGGGCCAATGTAAGTCAATGGGAGCACTTTGGGACGTCCTAGAGCCCAAGGGGTGCAACTTTTACCCCCTTGCAAGGTATGTTCTCACTTGGGCTGCAACCCTCTACAGATGCTGTGAATCCCATATTTCTATGAAATTCACACGCGGCGCTGTGAGTCGTCAAAGTTCGGCTCAATGTTAAGTCTATGGGATTTTGGGGGGGGTTTTTTGGCCCCTGCGGGGCCAAAAAACCCCCGACCCCTTATAAAAGTCATAGCACACCATTCCCGATAAGACCGCACGATTTGAGCCCACTTTCAAGGGTCTGGGACGAAAGCTGCGGGACGAGTTACGCGCCGAAAAACGTACGGAAGAAGAATAATAATAAGAACTAGAATTGTACATTTCCTAAAGGAAATGTGAATGGGGTTTGCGTGGCAAATCGATGGGGTACAATGTATTTGTTTTGGTAGCTAAGGTGTTCTGAATGGTTGCTAGGGTGTTCTGAGTGGTTGCTAAGGTGTCCTAAGTGGTTGCTATGTGGTTGCTAAGGTGTTGCTAGGCGGTTGCTAGGGTGTCCTGAGTGGTTGCTAGGTGGTTGCTAAGGTGTTGCTAGGCGGTTGCTAGGGTGTTCTGAGTGGTTGCTAGGTGGTTGCTAAGGTGTTGCTAGGCGGTTGCTAAGGTGTCCTAAGTGGTTGCTAGGTGGTTGCTAAGGTGTTGCTAGGTGGTTGCTAGGGTATTCTATGTGGTTGCTAGGCGGTTGCTAGGGTATCCTGAGTGGTTGCTAGGTGGTTGCTAAGGTGTTGCTAGGCGGTTGCTAAGGTGTCCTAAGTGGTTGCTAGGTGGTTGCTAAGGTGTTGCTAGGTGGTTGCTAGGGTATTCTATGTGGTTGCTAGGCGGTTGCTAGGGTGTCCTGAGTGGTTGCTAGGTGGTTGCTAAGGTGTTGCTAGGCAGTTGCTAAGGTGTCCCAAGTGGTTGCTAGGTGGTTGCTAAGGTGTTGCTAGGTGGTTGCTAGGGTATTCTGAGTGGTTGCTAAGGCGTTGCTAGGCGGTTGCTAGGGTGTCCTGAGTGGTCGCTAGGCCCTTACTAAGACGTTACTAGGCGGTTGCTAGGTGGTTGCCAGGTTGTTGCTAGGGTAATTTGGGTGGTTGCTAGGCAGTTGCTAGGGTACCCTGGGTGGTTACTAGGCAAGCCTCACATACATGCCTGATGAAATATTTATACTTAGTAAGCATTTCTAGTAAGTTACAGTACTTGGCTAGTCAATATTAGCATGTAGCTAGTCACTGCTAGCATGTTTAGCATATAGGAAGTTCCGTTTGCTAGCATGAGTCAAACGAGCCAATCCCCAAGTCTCTACGATGTTCTGATGCTGAGATATAGCTGTTGATGAATGGTTGCTAGGGTACTCTGTTTTGTTGCTATGGGCGAGATTACAGAGTGAACTTGAATGTGGCTGGCTGTCCAAGTCAAATGAACCAATCCCCATGTCTCTATGACACTGCTATGCAAAGATATGCATCTAGGCCTATTTTAATGGCAGTCTATGGGACCCGTTTGGGGGCGTGGCTTGTGAGCTTCATTATCATATTGAGATGCTCATTGGTTGTCTTAGTCAGATGAGCCAACCCCCAAGTCAATAGGACACTGCTAAGCAAAGATATGCATGTAGACCAGTTATAATGGCAGTCTATGGGACCAGTTTGGGGGCGTGGCTTGTGAGCTTCATTATCATATTGAAAAGCTCATTGGTTGTCTGAGTCCAATGAGCCCACCCCCATGTCTCTATGACACTCCTATGTAATGTTATAGATGTGTGACCTTTATAATGGAAGTCAATGGGATGTGCAATGGGACATCCCACCCCATGTTAAGTCAATGGGGCAGTTATTAAGGGTCTTTAAATGGTTTGGGGGGTCGTGGCTTGTGAGCTTCAAAATCATATTGAGATGCTGATTGGTTGCCTCAGTCAAGTAAGGCAACCCCCAAGTCAGTATGACACTGCTATGTAATGTGATTGACATGTGAGTCAAGAAATGAATGGGAGTCAATGGGCCATGTAAAGTCAATGGGGACCCCTTTGGGACGTCCTAGCACCCCATGGGTACAACTTATACCCGTTTTTGGGGTATGTTCTCATACAGGCTGCAACCCCCTACAGATGTTGCGAATCCCATATTTCTACGAATTTCACACTTGGCGCTACAACGCTTTAAAGGTCGTCCCATTTCGCGGCGCGTTTAGTGCTCTTCTAGAAAAATGAATGGGAGTCAATGGGGCCAATGTAAGTCAATGGGAGAACTTTGGGACGTCCTAGAGCCCCAGAGGTGCAACTTATACCCCCTTGCGAGGTATGTTCTCACTTAGGCTGCAACCCCCTACAGATGCTGTGAATCCCATAATTCTATGAAATTCACACTCGGCGCTGTGATTCGTCAAAGTTCGGCTCAATGTTAAGTCTATGGGATTTTTGGGCAGGTTTTTTGGCCCCTGCGGGGCCAAAAAACCCCCCACCGCTTATAAAAGTCATAGCACACCATTCCCGATAGAACCGGACGATTTGACACCACTTTCAAGGGTCTGGGGCGAAAGCTGCGGGACAAGTTACGCGCCGAACTTTTGGCAGAATTAAGAATAATAAACCACAATAGTAAGAATGGACTTTGCCTATGGCAAACCCCATTAATAAGCCATGCACAATTGTAAGAATGGACTTTGCCTAAGGCAAACCCCATTAACTAGAATTGTACATTTCCTAAAGGAAATGTGAATGGGGTTTGCGTGGCAAATCGATGGGGTACAATGTATTTGTTTTGGTTGCTAGGGTGTCCTGAGTGGTTGCTAGGTGGTTGCTAAGGTGTTGCTAGGTGGTTGCTAGGGTGTCCTGAGTGGTTGCTAGGTGGTTGCTAAGGTGTTGCTAGGTGGTTGCTAAGGTGTCTTAAGTGGTTGCTAGGTGGTTGCTAAGGTGTTGCTAGGCGGTTGCTAGGGTGTCCTGAGTGGTTGCTAGCGTGTTGCTAAGCGGTTGCTAAGGTGTCCTAAGTGGTTGCTAAGGTGTTGCTAGGTGGTTGCTAGGGTATTCTAAGTGGTTGCTAAGGCGTTGCTAGGCGGTTGCTAGGGTGTCCTGAGTGGTTGCTAGGTGGTTGCTAAGGTGTTGCTAGGCGGTTGCTAGGGTGTTCTGAGTGGTTGCTAAGGTGTTGCTAGGCGGTTGCTAGGGTATTCTGAGTGGTTGCTAAGGTGTTGCTAGGCGGTTGCTATGGTGTCCTGAGTGGTTGCTAGGTGGTTGCTAAGGTGTTGCTAGGCGGTTGCTAAGGTGTCCTAAGTGGTTGTTAGGTGGTTGCTAAGGCGTTGCTAGACGGTTGCTAGGGTGTTCTGAGTGGTTGCTAGGTGGTTGCTAAGGTGTAGCTAGGCGGTTGCTAAGGTGTCCTAAGTGGTTGCTAGGTGGTTGCTAAGGTGTTGCTAGGTGGTTGCTAGGGTATTCTGAGTGGTTGCTAAGGCGTTGCTAGGCGGTTGCTAGGGTGTCCTGAGTGGTCGCTAGGCCCTTACTAAGGCGTTACTAGGCGGTTGCTAGGTGGTTGCTAGGCGGTTGCTAGGGTAATTTGGGTGGTTGCTAGGCAGTTGCTAGGGTACCCTGGGAGGTTACTAGGCAAGCCTCACATACATGCCTGATGAAATATTTATACTTAGTGAGCATTTCTAGCAAGTTACAGTACTTGGCTAGTCAATATTAGCATGTAGCTAGTCACTGCTAGCATGTGTAGCATATAGGAAGTTCCGTTTGCTAGCATGAGTCAAACGAGCCAATCCCCAAGTCTCTACGATGTTCCGATGCTGAGATATAGCTGTTGATGAACGGTTGCTAGGGTACTCTGTTTTGTTGCTATGGGCGAGGTTGCAGAGTGAACTTGAATGTGGTTGGCTGTCCAAGTCAAATGAGCCAACCCCCAAGTCAATAGGACACTGCTAAGCAAAGATATGCATGTAGGCCAGTTATAATGGCAGTCTATGGGACCAGTTTGGGGGCGTGGCTTGTGAACTTCATTATCATATTGAGATGCTCATTGGTCATCTGAGTCAGATGAGCTATCCCCCAAGTCAATAGGACACTGCTAAGCAAAGATATGCATGTAGGCCAGTTATAATGGCAGTCTATGGGACCAGTTTGGGGGCGTGGCTTGTGAGCTTCATTTTCATATTGAGATGCTGATTGGTTGTCTGAGTCAGATGAGCCCACCCCCATGTCTCTATGACACTCCTATGTAATGTTATAGATGTGTGACCTTTATAATGGAAGTCAATGGGATCTGCAATGGGACATCCCACCCCATGTTAAGTCAATGGGGCACTTATTAAGGGTCTTTAAGTGGTTTGGGGGGGCGTGGCTTGTGAGCTTCAAAATCATAATGAGATGCTGATTGGTTGCCTTAGTCAAATAAGCCAACCCCCAAGTCTATATGACAGTGCTATGTACTGTGATTGACATATGACATTTATAATGGGAGTCAATGTAATGAATGGGAGTCAATGGGCAATGTAAAGTCAATGGGAACCCTTTTGGGACGTCCTAGCACCCGAGGGGTACAACCTATACCCCCTTTCATGGTATGTTCTCACTTAGGCTGCAACCCCCTACAGATGTTGTGAATCCCATATTTCTATGAAATTCACACTCTGCGCTGTGATTCGTCAAAGTTCGGCTCCATGTAAAGTCAATGGAGACTTTGGGACGTCCTAGCTCCCCAGGGGTACAACATTTACCGCCTTTCGGGGTGTGGGTTGAAGCCTCCTATAACCCTCTTGAGATGTCGCGAATCCCATGTCTCTACGAATTTCACTGTTGGCGCTACGGCGATTTCCGGGAATAGTATCTTACGAGTGTCTAGAAAATGAATGGGAGTCAATGGGCCAATGTAAGTCAATGGGGACCACTTTGGGACGTCCTAGAGCCCCAGGGGTGCAACCTAAAACCCCTTGCGGGGTATGTTCTCACTTAAGCTGCAACCCCCTACAGATGCTGTGAATCCCATATTTCTATGAAATTCACACTCGGCGCTGTGATTCGTCAAAGTTCGGCTCAATGTTAAGTCTATGGGATTTTTGGGGGGGTTTTTTGGCCCCTGCGGGGCCAAAAAACCCCCCACCCCTTATAAAAGTCATAGCACACCATTCCCGATAAGACCGCACGATTTGAGCCCACTTTCAAGGGTCTGGGACGAAAGCTGCGGGACTAGTTACGCGCCGAAAAATAGGACGGAAGAAGGAAGAAGAAGAAGAAGAAGGAAGAAGAATAATAAACCACAATAGTAAGAATGGACTTTGCCTATGGCAAACCCCATTAACTAGAATTGTACATTTCCTAAAGGAAATGTGAATGGGGTTTGCGTGGCAAATCGATGGGGTACAAAATGGTACTAAACTGGGCAATAGAACAACATGCAAATCGACTTGCTAGCATCATGCTAATATGATTAGCATGTAGCTAGCATGACGCTAATCATGTTAGCATCATGCTAACAACATGCTAATCGAGTTGCTAGCATCATGCTAACATAATTAGCATGTAGCTAGCATGATGCTAATCGTGTTAGCATCATGCTAGCAACATGCTAATTGACTTGCTAGCATCATGCTAATATGATTAGCATGTAGCTAGCATGATGCTAATCGTGTTAGCATCATGCTAACAACATGCTAATCGAGTTGCTAGCATCATGCTAACATGATTAGCATGTAGTTAGCGTTATGCTAATCGTGTTAGCATGATGCTAGCAACATGCTAATCGAGTTGCTAGCATCATGCTAGCAACAGTGCTAGGGTGCACTGAGTGGTTGCTAGGTGGTTGCTAAGGCGTTGCTAGGTGGTTGCTAGGGTATTCTAAGTGGTTGCTAAGGCGTTGCTAGGCGGTTGCTAGGGTGTCCTGAGTGGTCGCTAGGCCCTTACTAAGGCGTTACTAGGCAGTTGCTAGGTGGTTGCTAGGCGGTTGCTAGGGTAATTTGGGTGGTTGCTAGGCAGTTGCTAAGGTACCCTGGGTGGTTACTAGGCAAGCCTCACATACATGCCTGATGAAATATTTATACTTAGTAAGCATTTCTAGCAAGTTACAGTACTTGGCTAGTCAATATTAGCATGTAGCTAGTCACTGCTAGCATGTGTAGCATATAGGAAGTTCCGTTTGCTAGCATGAGTCAAACGAGCCAATTCCCAAGTCTCTACGATGTTCCGATGCAGAGATATAGCTGTTGATGAACGGTTGCTAGGGTACTCTGTTTTGTTGCTATGGGCGAGGTTACAGAGTGAACTTGAATGTGGTTGGCTGTCCAAGTCAAATGAGCCAAACCCCAAGTCAATAGGACACTGCTAAGCAAAGATATGCATGTAGAGCAGTTATAATGGCAGTCTATGGGACCAGTTTGGGGGCGTGGCTTGTGAGCTTCATTATCATATTGAGATGCTCATTGATTGTCTTAGTCAGATGAGCCATCCCCCAAGCCAATAGGACACTGCTAAGCAAAGATATGCATGTAGGCCAGTTATAATAGCAGTCTATGGGACCAGTTTGGGGGCGTGGCTTGTGAGCTTCATTATCATACTGAGATGCTGATTGGTTGTCTGAGTCAAATGAGCCCACCCCCGTGTCTCTATGACATTCCTATGTAATGTTATAGATGTGTGACCTTTATAATGGAAGTCAATGGGATCTGCAATGGGACACCCCATGTTAAGTCAATGGGGCACTTATTAGGGGTCTTTAAGTGGTTTGGGGGGGCGTGGCTTGTGAGCTTCAAAATCATAATGAGATGCTGATTGGTTGCCTGAGTCAAATAAGCCCACCCCCAAGTCTGTATGACAGTGCTATGTACTGTGATTGACATATGACATTTATAATGGGAGTCAATGTAATGAATGGGAGTCAATGGGCAATGTAAAGTCAATGGGGACCCTTTTGGGACGTCCTAGCACCCCAGGGGTACAACCAATACCCCCTTTCAGGGTATGTTCTCACTTAGGCTGCAAGCCCCTACAGATGTTGTGAATCCCATATTTCTATGACATTCAGAATGGACGCAATGATTGGTTAAAGTTCGGCTCCATGTTAAGTGAATGGAGACTTTGGGACGTCCTAGCTCCCCAGGGGTACAACATTTACCCACTTTCGGGGTGTGGTTTGAAGCCTCCTATAACCCTCTCGAGATGTCGCGAATCCCATGTCTCTACGATATTCACTGTTGGCGCTACGGCGATTTCCGGGAATAGTATCTACGAGTGTCTAGAAAATGAATGGGAGTCTATGGGGCCCATGTAAGTCAATGGGGACCACTTTGGGACGTCCTAGAGCCCCAGGGGTGCAACTTATACCCCCTTGCGGGGTATGTTCTCACTTAGGCTGCAGCCCCCTACAGATGCTGTGAATCCCATATTTGTATGAATTTCACACTTGGCGCTATAATCTGTCAAAGTTGGGCGTAATGTTGAGTCAATGCGTTTTGGGGGGTGGTTTTGGGGCCCCTGCGGGGCCCCAAAACCACCCACCCCTTATAAAAGTCATAGCACACCATTCCCGATAAAGACGCACGATTTGAGCCCACTTTCAAGGGTCTGGGACGAAAGCTGCGGGACTAGTTACGCGCCGAAAAAGTGTACGGAAGAAGAAGAAGAAGAAGAAGAAGAATAATAAACCAGCCACAATAGTAAGAATGGACTTTGCCTATGGCAAACCCCATTAACTAGAATTGTACATTTCCTAAAGGAAATGTGAATGGGGTTTGCGTGGCAAATCGATGGGGTACAAAATGGTACTAAACTGGGCAAAATAGCAGTAAATGTGGAGAAATGCTTAAATTCATGTGTTTATGTGGTTGCTAGGGTAATGTAAATGGTTGCTAGGGTGTGGCAAGGCCTTTGTAAGAGGTGAAGACAATAGAGATTTGATCAACCTGCATCAAAAGAACCCAAACCCTGTCTTTCTACGATAATCCTGCGCTAAAATATGGCATGTTTATGTTGTTATATGGTTGTTAGGGGGCCTAAAGTGGTTGCTAGGGAGTGTCTACAAATTTGTTATGTCACTACCTAATACCGACTTGATAGGCCGAGTTAAACGAGCCCACTCCCAAGCTTCTACGACTCTCTAATCTAGATATCAATGTCAGCCATTTTGTGTCCATGTTAAGTCTATGGGGATTTTGGGGGTTACTTTCTTGCCCCTCATGGGGGCAGTGTACCCCCACCCTCTTTGAAAAATCATAGCACACCTCTCCTCAACAGGCCGGTCGATTTGACACCTCACTCATCAGGCTAGGGCAAAAATTGCGGACGGAGTTGCGCGCCGAAGTTTTGAAAAAGTGAACAGTAATAGTAACACTAGAATTGTACATTTCCTAAAGGAAATGTGAATGGGGTTTGCGTGGCAAATCGATGGGGTACAAAATGGTACTAAACTGGGCAATAGCACTGGAAAGGTAAGAAATGGTCAAATTCATGTGTTTATGTGGTTGCTAGGGTAATGTAAATGGTTGCTAGGGTGTGGCAACGCCTTTGTAATAGGTGTAGACAATAGAGATTTGATCAACCTGCATCAAAAGAACCCCAAACCCTGTCTTTCTACGATATTTCTTGTGCTAAAATATGGCTTGTTTATGTTGTTATATGGTTGTTAGGGGGCCTAAAGTGGTTGCTAGGGAGTGTCTACAACCTTGTTATGTCACTACTTAATACCGACTTGATAGGCGGAGTAAAATGAGCCCACTCCCAAGCTTCTACGACTCTCTAACCTAGATATCAATGTCAGCCATTTTGTGTCCATGTTAAGTCAATGGGGATTTTGGGGGTTACTTTCTTGCCCCTCATGGGGGCAGTGTAACCCCACCCTCTTTGAAAAATCATAGCACACCTCTCCTCAACAGGCCGGTCGATTTGACACCTCACTCATCATTCTAGGGCAAAAAATGCGGGCGGAGTTGCGCGCCGAAGTTTTGAAAAAGTGAACAGTAATAGTAACACTAGAATTGTACATTTCCTAAAGGAAATGTGAATGGGGTTTGCGTGGCAAATCGATGGGGTAAAATGCATCACCGTACTGGCCAAAACGCAACATGTTAATCGAGGTTGTAGCAACATGCTAATATGATTAGCATGTAGCTAGCATGATACTAATAGTGTTAGCATCATGCTAGCAACATGCTAATCGAGTTGCTAACATCATGCTAACATGATTAGCATGTAATTAGCATGATGCTAATCGTGTTAGCATCATGCTAGCAACATGCTAATCGAGTTGCTAGCATCATGCTAACATGATTAGCATGTAATTAGCATGATGCTAATCGTGTTAGCATCATGCTAGCAACATGCTAATCGAGTTGCTAGCATCATGCTAACATGATTAGCATGTAGCTAGCATGATGCTAATAGTGTTAGCATAATGCTAGCAACATGCTAATTGAGTTGCTAGCATCATGCTAACATAATTAGCATGTAGCTAGCATGATGCTAATCGTGTTAGCATCATGCTAGCAACAGTGCTAGGGTGCCCTGAGTGGTTGCTAGGTGGTTGCTAAGGTGTTGCTAGGTGGTTGCTAGGGTATTCTGAGTGGTTGCTAAGGCGTTGCTAGGAGGTTGCTAGGGTGTCCTGAGAGGTCGATAGGCCCTTACTAAGGCGTTACTAGGCGGTTGCTAGGTGGTTGCTAGGCGGTTGCTAGGGTATATTGGGTGGTTGCTAGGCAGTTGCTAGGGTACCCTGGGTGGTTACTAGGCAAGCCTCACATAAATGCCTGATAAAATATTTCTACTTAGTAAGCATTTCTAGCAAGTTATGGTACTTGGCTAGTCAATATTAGCATGTAGCTAGTCACTGCTAGCATGTGTGGCATATAGGAAGTTCCGTTTGCTAGCATGAGTCAAACGAGCCAATCCCCAAGTGTCTAAGATGTTCTGATGCTGAGATATAGCTGTTGATGAATAGTTGCTAGGGTACTCTGTTTTGTTGCTATGGGCGAGGTTACAAAGTGAACTTGAATGTGATTGGCTGTCCAAGTCAAATGAGCCAACCCCCAAGTCAATAGGACACTGCTAAGCAAAGATATGCAAGTAGGCCAGTTATAATGGCAGTCTATGGGATCAGTTTGGGGGCGTGGCTTGTGAGCTTCATTATCATATTGAGAT
Source organism: Danio rerio (assembly GCF_052040795.2). Taxonomy (NCBI): domain Eukaryota; kingdom Metazoa; phylum Chordata; class Actinopteri; order Cypriniformes; family Danionidae; genus Danio; species Danio rerio. The sequence continues at coordinate 15,728,804 of NC_141029.1, forward strand.
GCTCATTGGTTGTCTGAGTCAAATAAGCCAATTCCTAAGTCAATAGGATACTGCTAAGCAAAGATATGCATGTAGGCCAGTTATAATGGCTGTCTATGGGACCAGTTTGGGGGCGTGGCTTATGAGCTTCATTATCATATTGGAAAGCTCATTGGTTGTGTGAGTCCAATGAGCCAACTCCTAAGTCTATAGGACACTATTATGCAAAGATATACATGTAGACCCGTTAAACTGGCAGTGTATGGAACACTTATTAAGGGTATTTAAATGGATTTGGGGGCGTGGCTTAATAGCTTAATTATCATATTGAAAAGCTGATTGGTTGTCTGAGTCTAATGAGCCAACCCCCAAGTCTGTATGACACTGCTATGCAAAGATATGCTTCTAGCCCTATTATAATAAAAGTCTATGGGACCCATTTGGGGGCGTGGCTTGTGAGCTTCATTATAATATAGTGATGCTGATTGGTTGCCTGAGTCAAATGAGGCCACCCCCATTTCTCTATGACACTCCTATGTAATGTTATTGATGTGAGACATTTATTATGGAAGTCAATGGGATGTGCAATGGGACGTCCCACCCCATGTTAAGTCAATGGGGCAGTTATTAAGGGTCTTTAAATGGTTTGGGGGGGGCGTGGCTTGTGAGCTTCAAAATCATATTGAGATGCTGATTGGTTGCCTCAGTCAAATAAGCCAACCCCCAAGTCTGTATGACACTGCTATGTAATGTGATTGAAATGTGAGTCAAGAAATGAATGGGAGTGAATGGGCAATGTAAAGTCAATGGGGACCCCTTTGGGACGTCCTAGCACCCCAGGGGTACAACTTATACCCCCTTTTGGGGTATTTTCTCATACAGGCTGCAACCCCCTACAGATGTTGCGAATCCCATATTTCTACGAATTTCACACTTGGCGCTATAACGCTTCAAAGGTCGTGCCATTTCGCGGGGGCGTTAGTGCTCTTCTAGAAAAATGAATGGGAGTCAATGGGGCCAATGTAAGTCAATGGGAAAACTTTGGGACGTCCTAGAGCCCCAGAGGTGCAACTTATACCCTCTTGCGGGGTATGTTCTCACTTAGGCTGCAACCCCCTACAGCTGTTGTGAATCCCAAATTTATAGGAAATTCACAGTCGGCGCTGTGATTCGTCAAAGTTCGGCTCAATGTTAAGTCAATGGGATTTTGGGGGGGGTTTTTTGGCCCCTGCGGGGCCAAAAAACCCCCCACCCCTTATAAAAGTCATAGCACACCATTCCCGATAAGACCGCACGATTTGACCCCACTTTCAAGGGTCTGGGACGAAAGCTGCGGGACGAGTTACGCGCCGAAAAATGGTACGGAAGAAGGAAGAAGAAGAAAAAAATAATAATAAGCAAAAGAGCATAGTAAGAATGGACTTTGCCTATGGCAAACCCCATTAACTAGAATTGTACATTTCCTAAAGGAAATGTGAATGGGGTTTGCGTGGCAAATCGATGGGGTACAAAATGGTACTAAACTGGGCAAAATAGCAGTAAATGCGGAGAAATGGTTAAATTCATGTGTTTATGTGGTTGCTAGGGTAATGTGAATGGTTGCTAGGGTGTGGCAACGCCATTGTAATAGGTGAAGACATTAGAGATTTGATCAACCTGCATCAAAAGAACCCAAACCCTGTCTTTCTATGATATTCCTCTGCTGAAATATGGCTTGTTTATGTTGTTAAATGGTTGTTAGGGGCCTAAAATGGTTGCTAGGGAGTGTCTACAAATTTGTTATGTCACTACTTAATACCGACTTGATAAACCGAGTAAAATGAGCCAACTCCCAAGCTTCTACGACTCTCTAATCTAGATATCAATGTCAGCCATTTTGTGTCCATGTTAAGTCTATGGGGATTTTGGGGGTTACTTTCTTGCCCCTCATGGGGGCAGTGTACCCCCACCCTCTTTGAAAAATCATAGCACACCTCTCATCAACAGGCCGGTCGATTTGACACCTCACTCATCATTCTAGGGCAAAAAATGCGGGCGGAGTTGCGCGCCGAAGTTTTGAAAAAGTGAACAGTAATAGTAACACTAGAATTGTACATTTCCTAAAGGAAATGTGAGTGGGGTTTGCGTGGCAAATCGATGGGGTACAATGTATTTGTTTTGGTTGCTAGGGTGTTCTGAATGGTTGCTAAGGTGTTCTGAGTGGTTGCTAGATGGTTGCTAAGGTGTCCTAAGTGGTTGCTAAGGCGTTGCTAGGCGGTTGCTATGGTGTCCTGAGTGGTTGCTAGGTGGTTGCTAAGGTGTTGCTAGGTGGTTGCTAGGGTGTTCTGAGTGGTTGCTAGGTGGTTGCTAAGGTGTTGCTAGGCGGTTGCTAAGGTGTCCTAAGTGGTTGCTAAGGTGTTGCTAGGTGGTTGCTAGGGTATTCTAAGTGGTTGCTAAGGCGTTGCTAGGTGGTTGCTAGGGTGTCCTGAGTGGTTGCTAGGTGGTTGCTAAGGTGTTGCTAGGCGGTTGCTAAGGTGTCCTAAGTGGTTGCTAGGTGGTTGCTAAGGTGTTGCTAGGTGGTTGCTAGGGTATTCTAAGTGGTTGCTAGGCGGTTGCTAGGGTGTCCTGAGTGGTTGCTAGGTGGTTGCTAAGGTGTTGCTAGGTGGTTGCTAAGGTGTTGCTAGGCGGTTGCTAAGGTGTCCTAAGTGGTTGCTAGGTGGTTGCTAAGGTGTTGCTAGGTGGTTGCTAGGGTATTGTAAGTGGTTGCTAGGCGGTTGCTAGGGTGTCCTGAGTGGTTGCTAGGTGGTTGCTAAGGTGTTGCTAGGTGGTTGCTAGGGTGTCCTGAGTGGTTGCTAGGTGGTTGCTAAGGTGTTGCTAGGTGGTTGCTAGGGTGTTCTGAGTGGTTGCTAGGCGGTTGCTAGGGTGTTCTGAGTGGTTGCTAGGTGGTTGCTAAGGTGTTGCTAGGCGGTTGCTAAGGTGTCCTAAGTGGTTGCTAGGTGGTTGCTAAGGCGTTGCTAGGTGGTTGCTAGGGTATTCTGAGTGGTTGCTAAGGCGTTGCTAGGCGGTTGCTAGGGTGTCCTGAGTGGTCGCTAGGCCCTTACTAAGGCGTTACTAGGCGGTTGCTAGGTGGTTGCTAGGCGGTTGCTAGGGTAATTTGGGTGGTTGCTAGGCAGTTGCTAGGGTACCCTGGGTGGTTACTAGGCAAGCCTCACATACATGCCTGATGAAATATTTATACTTAGTAAGCATTTCTAGCAAGTTACAGTACATAGCTAGTCAATATTAGCATGTAGCTAGTCACTGCTAGCATGTGTAGCATATAGGAAGTTCAGTTTGCTAGCATGAGTCAAACGAGCCAATCCCCAAGTCTCTACGATGTTCTGATGCCGAGATATAGCTGTTGATGAATGGTTGTTAGGGTACTCTGTTTTGTTGCTATGGGCGAGGTTACAGAGTGAACTTGAATGTGGTTGGCTGTCCAAGTCAAATGAGCCAACCCCCAAGTCAATAGGACACTGCTAAGCAAAGATATGCATGTAGAGCAGTTATAATGGCAGTCTATGGGACCAGTTTGGGGGCGTGGCTTGTGAGATTCATTATCATATTGAGATGCTCGTTGGTTGTCTGAGTCAGATGAGCCATCCCCCAAGCCAATAGGACACTGCTAAGCAAAGATATGCATGTAGAGCAGTTATAATGGCAGTCTATGGGACCAGTTTGGGGGCGTGGCTTGTGAGATTCATTATCATATTGAGATGCTCATTGGTTGTCTGAGTCAGATGAGCCATCCCCCAAGCCAATAGGACACTGCTAAGCAAAGATATGCATGTAGGGCAGTTATAATGGCAGTCTATGGGACCAGTTTGGGGGCGTGGCTTGTGAGATTCATTATCATATTGAGATGCTGATTGGTTGTCTGAGTCAGATGAGCCCACCCCCATGTCTCTATGACACTCCTATGTAATGTTATAGATGTGTGACCTTTATAATGGAAGTCAATGGGATCTGCAATGGGACATCCCACCCCATGTTAAGTCAATGGGGCACTTATTAGGGGTCTTGAAGTGGTTTGGGGGGGCGTGGCTTGTGAGCTTCAAAATCATAATGAGATGCTGATTGGTTGCCTGAGTCAAATGAGCCCACCCCCAAGTCAGTATGACACTGCTATGTACTGTGATTGACATGTGACATTTATAATGGGAGTCAATGTAATGAATGGGAGTCAATGGGCCCATGTTAAGTCAATGGGACCACTTTGGGACGTCCTAGCCCCCCAGGGGTACAACTTATACCCCCCTGCGTGGTATGTTCTCACTTAGGCTGCAACCCCCTACAGCTGTTGCGAATCCCATATTTCTACGAAATTCACACTCGGCGCTGTGATTCGTCAAAGTTCGGCTCAATGTTAAGTCTATGGGATTTTGGGGGGGGTTTTTTGGCCCCTGCGGGGCCAAAAAACCCCCCACCCCTTATAAAAGTCATAGCACACCATTCCCGATAAGACCGGGCGATTTGAGCCCACTTTCAAGGGTCTGGGACGAAAGCTGCGGGACGAGTTACGCGCCGAAAAACGTACGGAAGAAGAAGAATAATAATAATAAGTATGGAGAATAACAATAGTGGACTTTGCCTAAGGCAAACCCCACTAACTAGAATTGTACATTTCCTAAAGGAAATGTGAATGGGGTTTGCGTGGCAAATCGATGGGGTACAATGTATTTGTTTTGGTTGCTAGGGTGTTCTGAATGGTTGCTAAGGTGTTCTGAGTGGTTGCTAGATGGTTGCTAAGGTGTCCTAAGTGGTTGCTAAGGCGTTGCTAGGCGGTTGCTATGGTGTCCTGAGTGGTTGCTAGGTGGTTGCTAAGGTGTTGCTAGGTGGTTGCTAGGTGGTTGCTAAGTTGTTGCTAGGCGGTTGCTAAGGTGTCCTAAGTGGTTGCTAGGTGGTTGCTAAGGTGTTGCTAGGTGGTTGCTAGGGTATTCTAAGTGGTTGCTAAGGCGTTGCTAGGCGGTTGCTAGGGTGTCCTGAGTGGTTGCTAGGTGGTTGCTAAGGTGTTGCTAGGCGGTTGCTAAGGTGTCCTAAGTGGTTGCTAGGTGGTTGCTAAGGTGTTGCTAGGTGGTTGCTAGGGTATTCTAAGTGGTTGCTAGGCGGTTGCTAGGGTGTCCTGAGTGGTTGCTAGGTGGTTGCTAAGGTGTTGCTAGGTGGTTGCTAGGGTGTCCTGAGTGGTTGCTAGGTGGTTGCTAAGGTGTTGCTAGGTGGTTGCTAGGGTGTTCTGAGTGGTTGCTAGGCGGTTGCTAGGGTGTTCTGAGTGGTTGCTAGGTGGTTGCTAAGGTGTTGCTAGGCGGTTGCTAAGGTGTCCTGAGTGGTTGCTAGGTGGTTGCTAAGGTGTTGCTAGGTGGTTGCTAGGGTATTCTGAGTGGTTGCTAAGGCGTTGCTAGGCGGTTGCTAGGGTGTCCTGAGTGGTCGCTAGGCCCTTACTAAGGCGTTACTAGGTGGTTGCTAGGTGGTTGCTAGGCGGTTGCTAGGGTAATTTGGGTGGTTGCTAGGCAGTTGCTAGGGTACCCTGGGTGGTTACTAGGCAAGCCTCACATACATGCCTGATGAAATATTTATACTTAGTGAGCATTTGTAGCAAGTTACAGTACTTGGCTAGTCAATATTAGCATGTAGCTAGTCACTGCTAGCATGTGTAGCATATAGGAAGTTCCGTTTGCTAGCATGAGTCAAACGAGCCAATCCCCAAGTCTCTACGATGTTCTGATGCCGAGATATAGCTGTTGATGAATGGTTGCTAGGGTACTCTGTTTTGTTGCTATGGGCGATGTTACAGAGTGAACTTGAATGTGGTTGGCTGTCCAAGTCAAATGAGCCAACCCCCAAGTCAATAGGACACTGCTAAGCAAAGATATGCATGTAGAGCAGTTATAATGGCAGTCTATGGGACCAGTTTGGGGGCGTGGCTTGTGAGATTCATTATCATATTGAGATGCTCATTGGTTGTCTTAGTCAGATGAGCCATCCCCCAAGCCAATAGGACACTGCTAAGCAAAGATAATGCATGTAGGGCAGTTATAATGGCAGTCTATGGGACCAGTTTGGGGGCGTGGCTTGTGAGCTTCATTATAATATTGAGATGCTGATTGGTTGTCTGAGTCAGATGAGCCCACCCCCATGTCTCTATGACACTCCTATGTAATGTTATAGATGTGTGACCTTTATAATGGAAGTCAATGGGATCTGCAATGGGACATCCCACCCCATGTTAAGTCAATGGGGCACTTATTAGGGGTCTTTAAGTGGTTTGGGGGGGCGTGGCTTGTGAGCTTCAAAATCATAATGAGATGCTGATTGGTTGCCTGAGTCAAATGAGCCCACCCCCAAGTCAGTATGACACTGCTATGTACTGTGATTGACATGTGACATTTATAATGGGAGTCAATGTAATGAATGGGAGTCAATGGGCCCATGTTAAGTCAATGGGACCACTTTGGGACGTCCTAGCCCCCCAGGGGTACAACTTATACCCCCCTGCGTGGTATGTTCTCACTTAGGCTGCAACCCCCTACAGCTGTCGCGAATCCCATATTTCTACGAAATTCACACTCGGCGCTGTGATTCGTCAAAGTTTGGCTCAATGTTAAGTCTATGGGATTTTGGGGGGGGTTTTTTGGCCCCTGCGGGGCCAAAAAACCCCCCACCCCTTATAAAAGTCATAGCACACCATTCCCGATAAGACCGCACGATTTGAGCCCACTTTCAAGGGTCTGGGACGAAAGCTGCGGGACGAGTTACGCGCCGAAAAACGTACGGAAGAAGAAGAATAATAATAATAAGTATGGAGAATAACAATAGTGGACTTTGCCTAAGGGCAAACCCCACTAACTAGAATTGTACATTTCCTAAAGGAAATGTGAATGGGGTTTGCGTGGCAAATCGATGGGGTACAAAATGGTACTAAACTGGGCAATAGAACAACATGCAAATCGACTTGCTAGCATCATGCTAATATGATTAGCATGTAGCTAGCATGACGCTAATCATGTTAGCATCATGCTAACAACATGCTAATCGAGTTGCTAGCATCATGCTAACATAATTAGCATGTAGCTAGCATGATGCTAATCGTGTTAGCATCATGCTAGCAACATGCTAATTGACTTGCTAGCATCATGCTAATATGATTAGCATGTAGCTAGCATGATGCTAATCGTGTTAGCATCATGCTAACAACATGCTAATCGAGTTGCTAGCATCATGCTAACATGATTAGCATGTAGTTAGCGTTATGCTAATCGTGTTAGCATGATGCTAGCAACATGCTAATCGAGTTGCTAGCATCATGCTAGCAACAGTGCTAGGGTGCACTGAGTGGTTGCTAGGTGGTTGCTAAGGCGTTGCTAGGTGGTTGCTAGGGTATTCTAAGTGGTTGCTAAGGCGTTGCTAGGCGGTTGCTAGGGTGTCCTGAGTGGTCGCTAGGCCCTTACTAAGGCGTTACTAGGCAGTTGCTAGGTGGTTGCTAGGCGGTTGCTAGGGTAATTTGGGTGGTTGCTAGGCAGTTGCTAAGGTACCCTGGGTGGTTACTAGGCAAGCCTCACATACATGCCTGATGAAATATTTATACTTAGTAAGCATTTCTAGCAAGTTACAGTACTTGGCTAGTCAATATTAGCATGTAGCTAGTCACTGCTAGCATGTGTAGCATATAGGAAGTTCCGTTTGCTAGCATGAGTCAAACGAGCCAATTCCCAAGTCTCTACGATGTTCCGATGCAGAGATATAGCTGTTGATGAACGGTTGCTAGGGTACTCTGTTTTGTTGCTATGGGCGAGGTTACAGAGTGAACTTGAATGTGGTTGGCTGTCCAAGTCAAATGAGCCAAACCCCAAGTCAATAGGACACTGCTAAGCAAAGATATGCATGTAGAGCAGTTATAATGGCAGTCTATGGGACCAGTTTGGGGGCGTGGCTTGTGAGCTTCATTATCATATTGAGATGCTCATTGATTGTCTTAGTCAGATGAGCCATCCCCCAAGCCAATAGGACACTGCTAAGCAAAGATATGCATGTAGGCCAGTTATAATAGCAGTCTATGGGACCAGTTTGGGGGCGTGGCTTGTGAGCTTCATTATCATACTGAGATGCTGATTGGTTGTCTGAGTCAAATGAGCCCACCCCCGTGTCTCTATGACATTCCTATGTAATGTTATAGATGTGTGACCTTTATAATGGAAGTCAATGGGATCTGCAATGGGACACCCCATGTTAAGTCAATGGGGCACTTATTAGGGGTCTTTAAGTGGTTTGGGGGGGCGTGGCTTGTGAGCTTCAAAATCATAATGAGATGCTGATTGGTTGCCTGAGTCAAATAAGCCCACCCCCAAGTCTGTATGACAGTGCTATGTACTGTGATTGACATATGACATTTATAATGGGAGTCAATGTAATGAATGGGAGTCAATGGGCAATGTAAAGTCAATGGGGACCCTTTTGGGACGTCCTAGCACCCCAGGGGTACAACCAATACCCCCTTTCAGGGTATGTTCTCACTTAGGCTGCAAGCCCCTACAGATGTTGTGAATCCCATATTTCTATGACATTCAGAATGGACGCAATGATTGGTTAAAGTTCGGCTCCATGTTAAGTGAATGGAGACTTTGGGACGTCCTAGCTCCCCAGGGGTACAACATTTACCCACTTTCGGGGTGTGGTTTGAAGCCTCCTATAACCCTCTCGAGATGTCGCGAATCCCATGTCTCTACGATATTCACTGTTGGCGCTACGGCGATTTCCGGGAATAGTATCTACGAGTGTCTAGAAAATGAATGGGAGTCTATGGGGCCCATGTAAGTCAATGGGGACCACTTTGGGACGTCCTAGAGCCCCAGGGGTGCAACTTATACCCCCTTGCGGGGTATGTTCTCACTTAGGCTGCAGCCCCCTACAGATGCTGTGAATCCCATATTTGTATGAATTTCACACTTGGCGCTATAATCTGTCAAAGTTGGGCGTAATGTTGAGTCAATGCGTTTTGGGGGGTGGTTTTGGGGCCCCTGCGGGGCCCCAAAACCACCCACCCCTTATAAAAGTCATAGCACACCATTCCCGATAAAGACGCACGATTTGAGCCCACTTTCAAGGGTCTGGGACGAAAGCTGCGGGACTAGTTACGCGCCGAAAAAGTGTACGGAAGAAGAAGAAGAAGAAGAAGAAGAATAACTAGAATTGTACATTTCCTAAAGGAAATGTGAATGGGGTTTGCGTGGCAAATCGATGGGGTACAAAATGGTACTAAACTGGGCAATAGAACAACATGCAAATCGACTTGCTAGCATCATGCTAATATGATTAGCATGTAGCTAGCATGACGCTAATCATGTTAGCATCATGCTAACAACATGCTAATCGAGTTGCTAGCATCATGCTAACATAATTAGCATGTAGCTAGCATGATGCTAATCGTGTTAGCATCATGCTAGCAACATGCTAATTGACTTGCTAGCATCATGCTAATATGATTAGCATGTAGCTAGCATGATGCTAATCGTGTTAGCATCATGCTAACAACATGCTAATCGAGTTGCTAGCATCATGCTAACATGATTAGCATGTAGTTAGCGTTATGCTAATCGTGTTAGCATGATGCTAGCAACATGCTAATCGAGTTGCTAGCATCATGCTAGCAACAGTGCTAGGGTGCACTGAGTGGTTGCTAGGTGGTTGCTAAGGCGTTGCTAGGTGGTTGCTAGGGTATTCTAAGTGGTTGCTAAGGCGTTGCTAGGCGGTTGCTAGGGTGTCCTGAGTGGTCGCTAGGCCCTTACTAAGGCGTTACTAGGCAGTTGCTAGGTGGTTGCTAGGCGGTTGCTAGGGTAATTTGGGTGGTTGCTAGGCAGTTGCTAAGGTACCCTGGGTGGTTACTAGGCAAGCCTCACATACATGCCTGATGAAATATTTATACTTAGTAAGCATTTCTAGCAAGTTACAGTACTTGGCTAGTCAATATTAGCATGTAGCTAGTCACTGCTAGCATGTGTAGCATATAGGAAGTTCCGTTTGCTAGCATGAGTCAAACGAGCCAATTCCCAAGTCTCTACGATGTTCCGATGCAGAGATATAGCTGTTGATGAACGGTTGCTAGGGTACTCTGTTTTGTTGCTATGGGCGAGGTTACAGAGTGAACTTGAATGTGGTTGGCTGTCCAAGTCAAATGAGCCAAACCCCAAGTCAATAGGACACTGCTAAGCAAAGATATGCATGTAGAGCAGTTATAATGGCAGTCTATGGGACCAGTTTGGGGGCGTGGCTTGTGAGCTTCATTATCATATTGAGATGCTCATTGATTGTCTTAGTCAGATGAGCCATCCCCCAAGCCAATAGGACACTGCTAAGCAAAGATATGCATGTAGGCCAGTTATAATAGCAGTCTATGGGACCAGTTTGGGGGCGTGGCTTGTGAGCTTCATTATCATACTGAGATGCTGATTGGTTGTCTGAGTCAAATGAGCCCACCCCCGTGTCTCTATGACATTCCTATGTAATGTTATAGATGTGTGACCTTTATAATGGAAGTCAATGGGATCTGCAATGGGACACCCCATGTTAAGTCAATGGGGCACTTATTAGGGGTCTTTAAGTGGTTTGGGGGGGCGTGGCTTGTGAGCTTCAAAATCATAATGAGATGCTGATTGGTTGCCTGAGTCAAATAAGCCCACCCCCAAGTCTGTATGACAGTGCTATGTACTGTGATTGACATATGACATTTATAATGGGAGTCAATGTAATGAATGGGAGTCAATGGGCAATGTAAAGTCAATGGGGACCCTTTTGGGACGTCCTAGCACCCCAGGGGTACAACCAATACCCCCTTTCAGGGTATGTTCTCACTTAGGCTGCAAGCCCCTACAGATGTTGTGAATCCCATATTTCTATGACATTCAGAATGGACGCAATGATTGGTTAAAGTTCGGCTCCATGTTAAGTGAATGGAGACTTTGGGACGTCCTAGCTCCCCAGGGGTACAACATTTACCCACTTTCGGGGTGTGGTTTGAAGCCTCCTATAACCCTCTCGAGATGTCGCGAATCCCATGTCTCTACGATATTCACTGTTGGCGCTACGGCGATTTCCGGGAATAGTATCTACGAGTGTCTAGAAAATGAATGGGAGTCTATGGGGCCCATGTAAGTCAATGGGGACCACTTTGGGACGTCCTAGAGCCCCAGGGGTGCAACTTATACCCCCTTGCGGGGTATGTTCTCACTTAGGCTGCAGCCCCCTACAGATGCTGTGAATCCCATATTTGTATGAATTTCACACTTGGCGCTATAATCTGTCAAAGTTGGGCGTAATGTTGAGTCAATGCGTTTTGGGGGGTGGTTTTGGGGCCCCTGCGGGGCCCCAAAACCACCCACCCCTTATAAAAGTCATAGCACACCATTCCCGATAAAGACGCACGATTTGAGCCCACTTTCAAGGGTCTGGGACGAAAGCTGCGGGACTAGTTACGCGCCGAAAAAGTGTACGGAAGAAGAAGAAGAAGAAGAAGAAGAACTAGAATTGTACATTTCCTAAAGGAAATGTGAATGGGGTTTGCGTGGCAAATCGATGGGGTACAATGTATTTGTTTTGGTTGCTAGGGTGTTCTGAATGGTTGCTAGGGTGTTCTGGGTGGTTGCTAGGTGGTTGCTAAGGTGTTGCTAGGCGATTGCTAGGGTGTCCTGAGTGGTTGCTAGGTGGTTGCTAAGGTGTTGCTAGGTGGTTGCTAAGGTGTCCTAAGTGGTTGCTAGGTGGTTGCTAAGGTGTTGCTAGGCGGTTGCTAGGGTGTCCTGAGTGGTTGCTATTTGGTTGCTAAGGTGTTGCTAGGCGGTTGCTAAGGTGTCCTAAGTGGTTGCTAGGTGGTTGCTAAGGTGTTGCTAGGGTATTCTAAGTGGTTGCTAAGGCGTTGCTAGGCGGTTGTTAGGGTGTCCTGAGTGGTTGCTAGGTGGTTGCTAAGGTGTTGCTAAGTGGTTGCTAGGCGGTTGCTAGGGTGTTCTGAGTGGTTGCTAGGTGGTTGCTAAGGTGTTGCTAGGCGGTTGCTAGGGTGTTCTGAGTGGTTGCTAGGTGGTTGCTAAGGTGTTGCTAGGTGGTTGCTAGGGTGTTCTGAGTGGTTGCTAGGTGGTTGCTAAGGTGTTGCTAGGCGGTTGCTAAGGTGTTCTGAGTGGTTGCTAGGTGGTTACTAAGGTGTTGCTAGGCGGTTGCTAGGGTATTCTGAGTGGTTGCTAAGGCGTTGCTAGGCGGTTGCTAGGGTGTCCTGAGTGGTCGCTAGGCCCTTACTAAGGCGTTACTAGGCGGTTGCTAGGTGGTTGCTAGGCGGTTGCTAGGGTAATTTGGGTGGTTGCTAGGCAGTTGCTAGGGTACCCTGGGTGGTTACTAGGCAAGCCTCACATACATGCCTGATGAAATATTTATACTTAGTGAGCATTTCTAGCAAGTTACAGTACTTGGCTAGTCAATATTAGCATGTAGCTAGTCACTGCTAGCATGTGTAGCATATAGGAAGTTCCGTTTGCTAGCATGAGTCAAACGAGCCAATCCCCAAGTCTCTACGATGTTCTGATGCCGAGATATAGCTGTTGATGAATGGTTGCTAGGGTACTCTGTTTTGTTGCTATGGGCGAGGTTACAGAGTGAACTTGAATGTGGTTGGCTGTCCAAGTCAAATGAGCCAACCCCCAAGTCAATAGGACACTGCCAAGCAAAGATATACATGTAGGCCAGTTATAATGGCAGTCTATGGGATCAATTTGGGGGCGTGGCTTGTGAGATTCATTATCATATCGAGATGCTCATTGGTTGTCTGAGTCAGATGAGCCATCCCCCAAGTCAATCGGACACTGCTAAGCAAAGATATGCATGTAGGGCAGTTATAATGGCAGTCTATGGGACCAGTTTGGGGGCGTGGCTTGTGAGCTTCATTATCATATTGAGATGCTGATTGGTTGTCTGAGTCAGATGAGCCCACCCCCATGTCTCTATGACACTCCTATGTAATGTTATAGATGTGTGACCTTTATAATGGAAGTCAATGGGATCTGCAATGGGACATCCCACCCCATGTTAAGTCAATGGGGCACTTATTAAGGGTCTTTAAGTGGTTTGGGGGGGCGTGGCTTGTGAGCTTCAAAATCATAATGAGATGCTGATTGGTTGCCTTAGTCAAATAAGCCAACCCCCAAGTCTGTATGACAGTGCTATGTACTTTGATTGACATATGACATTTATAATGGGGGTCAATGTAATGAATGGGAGTCAATGGGCAATGTAAAGTCAATGGGGACCACTTTGGGACGTCCTAGCACCCGAGGGGTACAACCTATACCCCCTTTCAGGGTATGTTCTCACTTAGGCTGCAACCCCCTACAGATGTTGTGAATCCCATATTTCTATGAAATTCACACTCGGCGCTGTGATTCGTCAAAGTTCGGCTCCATGTAAAGTCAATGGAGACTTTGGGACGTCCTAGCTCCCCAGGGGTACAACATTTACCGCCTTTCGGGGTGTGGGTTGAAGCCTCCTATAACCCTCTCGAGATGTCGCGAATCCCATGTCTCTACGAATTTCACTGTTGGCGCTACGGCGATTTCCGGGAATAGTATCTTACGAGTGTCTAGAAAATGAATGGGAGTCAATGGGCCAATGTAAGTCAATGGGAGCACTTTGGGACGTCCTAGAGCCCCAGGGGTACAACTTATACCCCCTTGCGGGGTATGTTCTTACTTAGGCTGCAACCCCCTACAGATGCTGTGAATCCCATACTTCTATGAAATTCACACTCGGCGCTGTGATTCGTCAAAGTTCGGCTCAATGTTAAGTCTATGGGATTTTTGGGGGGGTTTTTTGGCCCCTGCGGGGCCAAAAAACCCCCGACCCCTTATAAAAGTCATAGCACACCATTCCCGATAAGACCGCACGATTTGAGCCCACTTTCAAGGGTCTGGGACGAAAGCTGCGGGACTAGTTACGCGCCGAAAAAGCGTACGGAAGAAGAAGAATAATAATAAGAAGAAACCACAATAGTAAGAATGGACTTTGCCTAAGGCAAACCCCATTAATAATAAACCAGCCACAATAGTAAGAATGGACTTTGCCTATGGCAAACCCCATTAACTAGAATTGTACATTTCCTAAAGGAAATGTGAATGGGGTTTGCGTGGCAAATCGATGGGGTACAATGTATTTTTTTTGCCTGCTAGGGTGTTCTGAGTGGTTGCTAGGGTGTTCTGAGTGGTTGCTAAGGTGTTGCAAGGTGGTTGCTAAGGTGTCCTACGTGGTTGCTAGGTGGTTGCTAGGCGGTTGCTAGGGTGTTCTAAGTGGTTGCTAGGTGGTTGCTAAGGTGTTGCTAGGCAGTTGCTAGGGTGTTCTAAGTGGTTGCTAGGTGGTTGCTAAGGTGTTGCTAGGCAGTTGCTAGGGTGTTCTAAGTGGTTGCTAGGTGGTTGCTAAGGTGTTGCTAGGTGGTTGCTAAGGTGTTGCTAGGCGGTTGCTAAGGTGTCCTAAGTGGTTGCTAGGTGGTTGCTAAGGTGTTGCTAGGCGGTTGCTAGGGTGTTCTGAGTGGTTGCTAAGTGGTTGCTAAGGTGTTGCTAGGCGGTTGCTAGGGTGTTCTGAGTGGTTGCTAGGCGGTTGCTAAGGTGTTGCTAGGTGGTTGCTAGGGTATTCTAAGTGGTTGCTAAGGCGTTGCTAGGCGGTTGCTAGGGTGTCCTAAGTGGTTGCTAGGTGGTTGCTAAGGTGTTGCTAGGCGGTTGCTAGGGTGTCCTGAGTGGTTGCTAGGTCGTTGCTAAGGCGTTGCTAGGTGGTTGCTAGGGTATTCTAAGTGGTTGCTAAGGTGTTGCTAGGCGGTTGCTAGGGTGTCCTGAGTGGTCGCTAGGCCCTTACTAAAGCGCTACTAGGCGGTTGCTAGGTGGTTGCTAGGTGGTTGCTAGGGTAATTTGAGTGGTTGCTAGGCAGTTGCTAGGGTACCCAGGGTGGTTACTAGGCAAGCCTCATATACATGCCTGATGAAATAATTATACTTAGTAAGCATTTCTAGCAAGTTACAGTACTTGGCTAGTCAATATTAGCATGTAGCTAGTCACTGCTAGCATGTGTAGCATACAGGAAGTTCCGTTTGCCAGCATGCGTCAAACGAGCCAATCCCCAAGTCTCTACGATGTTCCGATGCTGAGATATAGCTGTTGATGAATGGTTGCTAGGGTACTCTGTTTTGTTGCTATGGCCGAGGTTACAGAGTGAACTTGAATGTGGTTGGCTGTCCAAGTCAAATGAGTCAACCCCCAAGTCAATAGGACACTGCTAAGCAAAGATATGCATGTAGGCCTATTTTAATGGAAGTCTATGGGACCAATTTGGGGGCGTGGCTTGTGAGCTTCATTATCATATCGAGATGCTCATTGGTTGTCTGAGTCAGATGAGCCATCCCCCAAGTCAATAGGACACTGCTAAGCAAAGATATACATGTAGGCCAGTTATAATGGCAGTCTATGGGACCAGTTTGGGGGCGTGGCTTGTGAGCTTCATTAACATATTGAGATGCTCATTGGTTGTCTGGGTCCAATGGGCCAACCCCTAAGCCTATATGACACTGCAATGCAAAGATATGCATCTAGCCCAATTATAATAGAAGTCTATGGGACCAGTTTGGGGGCGTGGCTTGTGAGCTTCATTATCATATTGAGATGCTGATTGGTTGTCTGAGTCAGATGAGCCCACCCCCATGTCTCTATGACACTCCTATGTAATGTTATAGATGTGTGACCTTTATAATGGAAGTCAATGGGATCTGCAATGGGACATCCCACCCCATGTTAAGTCAATGGGGCACTTTTTAAGGGTCTTTAAGTGGTTTGGGGGGGCGTGGCTTGTGAGCTTCAAAATCATAATGAGATGCTGATTGGTTGCCCTAGTCAAATAAGCCAACCCCCAAGTCTGTATGACAGTGCTATGTACTTTGATTGACATATGACATTTATAATGGGAGTCAATGTAATGAATGGGAGTCAATGGGCAATGTAAAGTCAATGGGAACCCTTTTGGGACGTCCTAGCACCCCAGGGGTACAACCTATACCCCCTTTCAGGGTATGTTCTCACTTAGGCTGCAACCCCCTACAGATGTTGTGAATCCCATATTTCTATGAAATTCACAATGGACGCAGTGATTGGTTAAAGTTCGGCTCCATGTAAAGTCAATGGAGACTTTGGGACGTCCTAGCTCCCCAGGGGTACAACATTTACCGCCTTTCGGGGTGTGGTTTGAAGCCTCCTATAACCCTCTCGAGATGTCGCGAATCCCATGTCTCTACGATATTCACTGTTGGCGCTACGGCGATTTCCGGGAATAGTATCTACGAGTGTCTAGAAAATGAATGGGAGTCAATGGGGCCTCATGTAAGTCAATGGGGACCACTTTGGGACGCCCTAGAGCCCCAGGGGTGCAACTTTTACCCCCTTGCGGGGTATGTTCTCACTTAGGCTGCAGCCCCCTACAGATGCTGTGAATCCCATATTTGTATGAATTTCACACTTGGCGCTATATTCTGTCAAAGTTGGGCGTAATGTTAAGTCAATGCGTTTTGGGGGGTGGTTTTGGGGCCCCTGCGGGGCCCCAAAACCACCCACCCCTTATAAAAGTCATAGCACACCATTCCCGATAAAGCCGCACGATTTGAGGCCACTTTCAAGGGTCTGGGACGAAAGCTGCGGGACGAGTTACGCGCCGAAAAACGTACGGAAGAAGAATAATAATAAGAACTAGAATTGTACATTTCCTAAAGGAAATGTGAATGGGGTTTGCGTGGCAAATCGATGGGGTACAAAACGGTAGTAAACTGGGCAATAGAACAACATGCTAATCGAGTTGCTAGCATCTTGCTAACATGATTAGCATGCAGCTAGCATGATGCTAATTGTGTTAACATCACGCTAGCAACATGCTAATCGAGTTGCTAGCATGATGCTAACATGATTAGCATGTAGCTAGCATGATGCTAATCGTGTTAGCATCATGCTAGCAACATGCTAATCGACTAGCTAGCATCATGCTAATATGATTAGCATGTAGCTAGCATGATGCTAATCATGTTAGCATAATGCTAACAACATGCTAATCGACTTGCTAGCATCATGCTAATATGATTAGCATGTAGCTAGCATAATGCTAATCGTGTTAGCATCATGCTAACAACATGCTAATCGAGTTGCTAGCATCATGCTAACATGATTAGCA
Organism: Danio rerio; assembly: GCF_052040795.2. Classification (NCBI taxonomy): domain Eukaryota; kingdom Metazoa; phylum Chordata; class Actinopteri; order Cypriniformes; family Danionidae; genus Danio; species Danio rerio. Next base: position 15,746,012 of record NC_141029.1, read on the forward strand.
TGTAGCTAGCGTGATGCTTATCGTGTTAGCATGATGCTAGCAACATGCTAATCGACTTGCTAGCATCATGCTAATATGATTAGCATGTAGCTAGCATGATGCTAATCGTGTTAACATCATGCTAACAACATGCTAATCGAGTTGCTAGCATCATGCTAACATGATTAGCATGTAGCTAGCGTGATGCTAATCGTGTTAGCATGATGCTATCAACATGCTAATCGAGTTGCTAGCATCATGCTAGCAACAGTGCTATGGTGCCCTGAGTGGTTGCTAGGTGGTTGCTAAGGTGTTGCTAGGTGGTTGCTAGGGTATTCTAAGTGGTTGCTAAGGCGTTGCTAGGCGGTTGCTAGGGTGTCCTGAGTGGTCGCTAGGCCCTTACTAAGGCGTTACTAGGCGGTTGCTAGGTGGTTGCTAGGCGGTTGCTAGGGTAATTTGGGTGGTTGCTAGGCAGTTGCTAGGGTACCCTGGGTGGTTACTAGGCAAGCCTCACATACTTGCCTGATGAAATATTTATACTTAGTAAGCATTTCTAGCAAGTTACAGTACATGGCTAGTCAATATTAGCATGTAGCTAGTCACTGCTAGCATGTGTAGCATATAGGAAGTTCCGTTTGCTAGCATGAGTCAAACGAGCCAATCCCCAAGTCTCTACGATGTTCCGAGGCTGAGATATAGCTGTTGATGAACGGTTGCTAGGGTACTCCGTTTTGTTGCTATGGGCGAGGTTGCAGAGTGAACTTGAATGTGGTTGGCTGTCCAAGTCAAATGAGCCAACCCCCAAGTCAATAGGACACTGCTAAGCAAAGATATGCATGTAGTCCAGTTATAATGGCAGTCTATGGGACCAGTTTGGGGGCGTGGCTTGTGAGCTTCATTATCATATTGAAAAGCTCATTGGTTGTCTGAGTCCAATGAGCCAACCCCTAAGTCTTTAGGACACTGTTATGCAAAGATATGCATGTAGACCAGTTAAAATGGCAGTAAAAGGAACAGTTATTAAGGGTATTTAAATGGATTTGTGGGCGTGGCTTAAGAGCTTCATTATCATATTGAAAAGCTGATTGGTTGTCTGAGTCAGATGAGCCTTCCCCTAAGTCTGTATGACACTGCTATGCAAAGATATGCATCTAGCCTTATTATAATAGAAGTCTATGGGACCCATTTGGGGGCGTGGCTTGTGAGCTTCATAATCATATAGTGATGCTGATTGGTTGCCTGAGTCAAATGAGCCCACCCCCATTTCTCTATGACACTCCTATGTAATGTTATTGATGTGTGACATTTATAATGGAAGTCAATGGGATGTGCAATGGGACGACCCACCCCATGTTAAGTCAATGGGGCAGTTATTAAGGGTCTTTAAATGGTTTGGGGGGCGTGGCTTGTGAGCTTCAAAATCATATAGAGATGCTGATTGGTTGCCTAAGTCAAATAAGCCAACCCCTAAGTCTATGACACTGCTATGTACTGTGATTGACATGTGAGTCAAGAAATGAATGGGAGTCAATGGGCCATGTAAAGTCAATGGGGACCCCTTTGGGACGTCCTAGCACCCCAGGGGTACAACTTATACCCCTTTTTGGGGTATGTTCTCATACAGGCTGCAACCCCCTACAGATGTTGCGAATCCCATATTTCTACGAATTTCACACTTGGCGCTATAACGCTTTAAAGGTCGTCCCATTTCGCGGGGGCGTTAGTGCTGTTCTAGAAAAATGAATGGAAGTCAATGGGGCCCATGTAAGTCAATGGGAAAACTTTGGGACGTCCTAGAGCCCCAGGGGTACAACTTATACCCCCTTGCGGGGTATGTTCTTACTTAGGCTGCAACCCTCTACAGATGCTGTGAATCCCATATTTCTATGAATTTTACACTTGGCGCTATAATGTGTCAAAGTTGGGCGTAATGTTGAGTCAATGCGTTTTGGGGGGTGGTTTTGAGGCCCCTGCGGGACCCCAAAACCACCCACCCCTTATAAAAGTCATAGCACACCATTCCCGATAAAGCCGCACAATTTGAGCCCACTTTCAAGGGTCTGGGACGAAAGCTGCGGGACGAGTTACGCGCCGAAAAAGTGTACGGAAGAAGAAGAAGAAGACAGAATAATAAACCACAATAGTAAGAATGGACTTTGCCTAAGGCAAACCCCATTAATAAGCCATGCACAATTGTAAGAATGGACTTTGCCTAAGGCAAACCCCATTAATAATAAACCAGCCACAATAGTAAGAATGGACTTTGCCTATGGCAAACCCCATTAACTAGAATTGTACATTTCCTAAAGGAAATGTGAATGGGGTTTGCGTGGCAAATCGATGGGGTACAATGTATTTGTTTTGGTAGCTAAGGTGTTCTGAATGGTTGCTAGGGTGTTCTGAGTGGTTGCTAAGGTGTCCTAAGTGGTTGCTATGTGGTTGCTAAGGTGTTGCTAGGCGGTTGCTAGGGTGTCCTGAGTGGTTGCTAGGTGGTTGCTAAGGTGTTGCTAGGCGGTTGCTAGGGTGTTCTGAGTGGTTGCTAGGTGGTTGCTAAGGTGTTGCTAGGCGGTTGCTAAGGTGTCCTAAGTGGTTGCTAGGTGGTTGCTAAGGTGTTGCTAGGTGGTTGCTAGGGTATTCTATGTGGTTGCTAGGCGGTTGCTAGGGTATCCTGAGTGGTTGCTAGGTGGTTGCTAAGGTGTTGCTAGGCGGTTGCTAAGGTGTCCTAAGTGGTTGCTAGGTGGTTGCTAAGGTGTTGCTAGGTGGTTGCTAGGGTATTCTATGTGGTTGCTAGGCGGTTGCTAGGGTGTCCTGAGTGGTTGCTAGGTGGTTGCTAAGGTGTTGCTAGGCAGTTGCTAAGGTGTCCCAAGTGGTTGCTAGGTGGTTGCTAAGGTGTTGCTAGGTGGTTGCTAGGGTATTCTGAGTGGTTGCTAAGGCGTTGCTAGGCGGTTGCTAGGGTGTCCTGAGTGGTCGCTAGGCCCTTACTAAGACGTTACTAGGCGGTTGCTAGGTGGTTGCCAGGTTGTTGCTAGGGTAATTTGGGTGGTTGCTAGGCAGTTGCTAGGGTACCCTGGGTGGTTACTAGGCAAGCCTCACATACATGCCTGATGAAATATTTATACTTAGTAAGCATTTCTAGTAAGTTACAGTACTTGGCTAGTCAATATTAGCATGTAGCTAGTCACTGCTAGCATGTTTAGCATATAGGAAGTTCCGTTTGCTAGCATGAGTCAAACGAGCCAATCCCCAAGTCTCTACGATGTTCTGATGCTGAGATATAGCTGTTGATGAATGGTTGCTAGGGTACTCTGTTTTGTTGCTATGGGCGAGATTACAGAGTGAACTTGAATGTGGCTGGCTGTCCAAGTCAAATGAACCAATCCCCATGTCTCTATGACACTGCTATGCAAAGATATGCATCTAGGCCTATTTTAATGGCAGTCTATGGGACCCGTTTGGGGGCGTGGCTTGTGAGCTTCATTATCATATTGAGATGCTCATTGGTTGTCTTAGTCAGATGAGCCAACCCCCAAGTCAATAGGACACTGCTAAGCAAAGATATGCATGTAGACCAGTTATAATGGCAGTCTATGGGACCAGTTTGGGGGCGTGGCTTGTGAGCTTCATTATCATATTGAAAAGCTCATTGGTTGTCTGAGTCCAATGAGCCCACCCCCATGTCTCTATGACACTCCTATGTAATGTTATAGATGTGTGACCTTTATAATGGAAGTCAATGGGATGTGCAATGGGACATCCCACCCCATGTTAAGTCAATGGGGCAGTTATTAAGGGTCTTTAAATGGTTTGGGGGGTCGTGGCTTGTGAGCTTCAAAATCATATTGAGATGCTGATTGGTTGCCTCAGTCAAGTAAGGCAACCCCCAAGTCAGTATGACACTGCTATGTAATGTGATTGACATGTGAGTCAAGAAATGAATGGGAGTCAATGGGCCATGTAAAGTCAATGGGGACCCCTTTGGGACGTCCTAGCACCCCATGGGTACAACTTATACCCGTTTTTGGGGTATGTTCTCATACAGGCTGCAACCCCCTACAGATGTTGCGAATCCCATATTTCTACGAATTTCACACTTGGCGCTACAACGCTTTAAAGGTCGTCCCATTTCGCGGCGCGTTTAGTGCTCTTCTAGAAAAATGAATGGGAGTCAATGGGGCCAATGTAAGTCAATGGGAGAACTTTGGGACGTCCTAGAGCCCCAGAGGTGCAACTTATACCCCCTTGCGAGGTATGTTCTCACTTAGGCTGCAACCCCCTACAGATGCTGTGAATCCCATAATTCTATGAAATTCACACTCGGCGCTGTGATTCGTCAAAGTTCGGCTCAATGTTAAGTCTATGGGATTTTTGGGCAGGTTTTTTGGCCCCTGCGGGGCCAAAAAACCCCCCACCGCTTATAAAAGTCATAGCACACCATTCCCGATAGAACCGGACGATTTGACACCACTTTCAAGGGTCTGGGGCGAAAGCTGCGGGACAAGTTACGCGCCGAACTTTTGGCAGAATTAAGAATAATAAACCACAATAGTAAGAATGGACTTTGCCTATGGCAAACCCCATTAACTAGAATTGTACATTTCCTAAAGGAAATGTGAATGGGGTTTGCGTGGCAAATCGATGGGGTACAATGTATTTTTTTTGCCTGCTAGGGTGTTCTGAGTGGTTGCTAGGTGGTTGCTATGGTGTTCTAAGTGGTTGCTAGGTGGTTGCTAAGGTGTTGCTAGGCGGTTGCTAGGGTGTTCTAAGTGGTTGCTAGGTGGTTGCTAAGGTGTTGCTAGGCGGTTGCTAAGGTGTCCTAAGTGGTTGCTAGGTGGTTGCTAAGGTGTTGCTAGGTGGTTGCTAGGGTGTTCTGAGTGGTTGCTAGGTGGTTGCTAGGCGGTTGCTAGGGTGTTCTGAGTGGTTGCTAAGTGGTTGCTAAGGTGTTGCTAGGCGGTTGCTAAGGTGTCCTGAGTGGTTGCTAGGTGGTTGCTAAGGTATTGCTAGGTGGTTGCTAGGGTATTCTAAGTGGTTGCTAAGGCGTTGCTAGGCGGTTGCTAGGGTGTCCTGAGTGGTTGCTAGGTGGTTGCTAAGGTGTTGCTAGGTGGTTGCTAGGGTGTCCTGAGTGGTTGCTAGGTGGTTGCTAAGGTATTGCTAGGTGGTTGCTAGGGTATTCTAAGTGGTTGCTAAGGCGTTGCTAGGCGGTTGCTAGGGTGTCCTGAGTGGTTGCTAGGTGGTTGCTAAGGTGTTGCTAGGTGGTTGCTAGGGTGTCCTAAGTGGTTGCTAGGTGGTTGGTAAGGTGTTGCTAGGTGGTTGCTAGGGTGTCCTAAGTGGTTGCTAGGTGGTTGCTAAGGTGTTGCTAGGCAGTTGCTAAGGTGTTGCTAGGTGGTTGCTAAGGTGTTGCTAGGTGGTTGCTAGGGTATTCTAAGTGGTTGCTAGGCGGTTGCTAGGGTGTCCTAAGTGGTTGCTAGGTGGTTGCTAAGGTGTTGCTAGGTGGTTGCTAGGGTGTCCTGAGTGGTTGCTAGGTGGTTGCTAAGGTGTTGCTAGGTGGTTGCTAGGGTGTTCTGAGTGGTTGCTAGGCGGTTGCTAGGGTGTTCTGAGTGGTTGCTAGGTGGTTGCTAAGGTGTTGCTAGGCGGTTGCTAAGGTGTCCTGAGTGGTTGCTAGGTGGTTGCTAAGGTGTTGCTAGGTGGTTGCTAGGGTATTCTAAGTGGTTGCTAAGGCGTTGCTAGGCAGTTGCTAGGGTGTCCTGAGTGGTCGCTAGGCCCTTACTAACGCGTTACTAGGCGGTTGCTAGGTGGTTGCTAGGCGGTTGCTAGGGTAATTTGGGTGGTTGCTAGGCAGTTGCTAGGGTACCCTGGGTGGTTACTAGGCAAGCCTCACATACATGCCTGATGAAATATTTATACTTAGTAAGCATTTCTAGCAAGTTACAGTACTTGGCTAGTCAATATTAGCATGTAGCTAGTCACTGCTAGCATGTGTAGCATATAGGAAGTTCCGTTTGCTAGCATGAGTCAAACGAGCCAATCCCCAAGTCTCTACGATGTTCCGATGCTGAGATATAGCTGTTGATGAATGGTTGCTAGGGTACTCTGTTTTGTTGCTATGGGCGAGGTTACAGAGTGAACTTGAATGTGGTTGGCTGTCCAAGTGAAATGAGCCAACCCCCAAGTCAATAGGACACTGCCAAGCAAAGATATACATGTAGGCCAGTTATAATGGCAGTCTACGGGAACAATTTGGGGGCGTGGCTTGTGAGATTCATTATCATATTGAGATGCTCATTGGTTGTCTGAGTCAGATGAGCCATCCCCCAAGCCAATAGGACAGTGCTAAGCAAAGATATGCATGTAGGTCAGTTATAATGGCAGTCTATGGGACCAGTTTGGGGGCGTGGCTTGTGAACTTCATTATCATATTGAGATGCTCATTGGTCGTCTGAGTCAGATGAGCCATCCCCCAAGTCAATAGGACACTGCTAAGCAAAGATATGCATGTAGGCCAGTTATAATGGCAGTCTATGGGACCAGTTTGGGGGCGTGGCTTGTGAGCTTCATTACCATATTGAGATGCTCATTGGTTGTCTGGGTCCAATGGGCCAACCCCTAAGCCTATATGACACTGCAATGCAAAGATATGCATCTAGCCCAATTATAATAGAAGTCTATGGGATCAATTTGGGGGCGTGGCTTGTGAGCTTCATTATCATATAGTGATGTTGGTTGGTTGCCTGATCAAATGAGCCCACCCCCATGTCTCTATGACACTCCTATGTAATGTTATAGATGTGTGACCTTTATAATGGAAGTCAATGGGATGTGCAATGGGACGCCCCACCCCATGTTAAGTCAATGGGGCAGTTACTAAGGGTCTTTAAATGGTTTGGGGGGGCGTGGCTTGTGAGCTTCAAAATCATATTGAGATGCTGATTGGTTGCCTCAGTCAAGTTAGGCAACCCCCTAGTCTGTATGACACTGCTATGTAATGTGATTGACATGTGAGTCAAGAAATGAATGGGAGTCAATGGGCCATGTAAAGTCAATGGGGACCCCTTTGGGACGTCCTAGCACCCCAGGGGTACAACTTATACCCCTTTTTGGGGTATGTTCTCATACAGGCTGCAACCCCCTACAGATGTTGCGAATCCCATATTTCTACGAATTTCACACTTGGCGCTATAACGCCTAAAAGGTCGTCCCATTTCGCGGCGCGTTTAGTGCTCTCCTAGAAAAATGAATGGGAGTCAATGGGGCCAATGTAAGTCAATGGGAGCACTTTGGGACGTCCTAGAGCCCAAGGGGTGCAACTTTTACCCCCTTGCAAGGTATGTTCTCACTTGGGCTGCAACCCTCTACAGATGCTGTGAATCCCATATTTCTATGAAATTCACACGCGGCGCTGTGAGTCGTCAAAGTTCGGCTCAATGTTAAGTCTATGGGATTTTGGGGGGGGTTTTTTGGCCCCTGCGGGGCCAAAAAACCCCCGACCCCTTATAAAAGTCATAGCACACCATTCCCGATAAGACCGCACGATTTGAGCCCACTTTCAAGGGTCTGGGACGAAAGCTGCGGGACGAGTTACGCGCCGAAAAACGTACGGAAGAAGAATAATAATAAGAACTAGAATTGTACATTTCCTAAAGGAAATGTGAATGGGGTTTGCGTGGCAAATCGATGGGGTACAATGTATTTGTTTTGGTAGCTAAGGTGTTCTGAATGGTTGCTAGGGTGTTCTGAGTGGTTGCTAAGGTGTCCTAAGTGGTTGCTATGTGGTTGCTAAGGTGTTGCTAGGCGGTTGCTAGGGTGTCCTGAGTGGTTGCTAGGTGGTTGCTAAGGTGTTGCTAGGCGGTTGCTAGGGTGTTCTGAGTGGTTGCTAGGTGGTTGCTAAGGTGTTGCTAGGCGGTTGCTAAGGTGTCCTAAGTGGTTGCTAGGTGGTTGCTAAGGTGTTGCTAGGTGGTTGCTAGGGTATTCTATGTGGTTGCTAGGCGGTTGCTAGGGTATCCTGAGTGGTTGCTAGGTGGTTGCTAAGGTGTTGCTAGGCGGTTGCTAAGGTGTCCTAAGTGGTTGCTAGGTGGTTGCTAAGGTGTTGCTAGGTGGTTGCTAGGGTATTCTATGTGGTTGCTAGGCGGTTGCTAGGGTGTCCTGAGTGGTTGCTAGGTGGTTGCTAAGGTGTTGCTAGGCAGTTGCTAAGGTGTCCCAAGTGGTTGCTAGGTGGTTGCTAAGGTGTTGCTAGGTGGTTGCTAGGGTATTCTGAGTGGTTGCTAAGGCGTTGCTAGGCGGTTGCTAGGGTGTCCTGAGTGGTCGCTAGGCCCTTACTAAGACGTTACTAGGCGGTTGCTAGGTGGTTGCCAGGTTGTTGCTAGGGTAATTTGGGTGGTTGCTAGGCAGTTGCTAGGGTACCCTGGGTGGTTACTAGGCAAGCCTCACATACATGCCTGATGAAATATTTATACTTAGTAAGCATTTCTAGTAAGTTACAGTACTTGGCTAGTCAATATTAGCATGTAGCTAGTCACTGCTAGCATGTTTAGCATATAGGAAGTTCCGTTTGCTAGCATGAGTCAAACGAGCCAATCCCCAAGTCTCTACGATGTTCTGATGCTGAGATATAGCTGTTGATGAATGGTTGCTAGGGTACTCTGTTTTGTTGCTATGGGCGAGATTACAGAGTGAACTTGAATGTGGCTGGCTGTCCAAGTCAAATGAACCAATCCCCATGTCTCTATGACACTGCTATGCAAAGATATGCATCTAGGCCTATTTTAATGGCAGTCTATGGGACCCGTTTGGGGGCGTGGCTTGTGAGCTTCATTATCATATTGAGATGCTCATTGGTTGTCTTAGTCAGATGAGCCAACCCCCAAGTCAATAGGACACTGCTAAGCAAAGATATGCATGTAGACCAGTTATAATGGCAGTCTATGGGACCAGTTTGGGGGCGTGGCTTGTGAGCTTCATTATCATATTGAAAAGCTCATTGGTTGTCTGAGTCCAATGAGCCCACCCCCATGTCTCTATGACACTCCTATGTAATGTTATAGATGTGTGACCTTTATAATGGAAGTCAATGGGATGTGCAATGGGACATCCCACCCCATGTTAAGTCAATGGGGCAGTTATTAAGGGTCTTTAAATGGTTTGGGGGGTCGTGGCTTGTGAGCTTCAAAATCATATTGAGATGCTGATTGGTTGCCTCAGTCAAGTAAGGCAACCCCCAAGTCAGTATGACACTGCTATGTAATGTGATTGACATGTGAGTCAAGAAATGAATGGGAGTCAATGGGCCATGTAAAGTCAATGGGGACCCCTTTGGGACGTCCTAGCACCCCATGGGTACAACTTATACCCGTTTTTGGGGTATGTTCTCATACAGGCTGCAACCCCCTACAGATGTTGCGAATCCCATATTTCTACGAATTTCACACTTGGCGCTACAACGCTTTAAAGGTCGTCCCATTTCGCGGCGCGTTTAGTGCTCTTCTAGAAAAATGAATGGGAGTCAATGGGGCCAATGTAAGTCAATGGGAGAACTTTGGGACGTCCTAGAGCCCCAGAGGTGCAACTTATACCCCCTTGCGAGGTATGTTCTCACTTAGGCTGCAACCCCCTACAGATGCTGTGAATCCCATAATTCTATGAAATTCACACTCGGCGCTGTGATTCGTCAAAGTTCGGCTCAATGTTAAGTCTATGGGATTTTTGGGCAGGTTTTTTGGCCCCTGCGGGGCCAAAAAACCCCCCACCGCTTATAAAAGTCATAGCACACCATTCCCGATAGAACCGGACGATTTGACACCACTTTCAAGGGTCTGGGGCGAAAGCTGCGGGACAAGTTACGCGCCGAACTTTTGGCAGAATTAAGAATAATAAACCACAATAGTAAGAATGGACTTTGCCTATGGCAAACCCCATTAATAAGCCATGCACAATTGTAAGAATGGACTTTGCCTAAGGCAAACCCCATTAACTAGAATTGTACATTTCCTAAAGGAAATGTGAATGGGGTTTGCGTGGCAAATCGATGGGGTACAATGTATTTGTTTTGGTTGCTAGGGTGTCCTGAGTGGTTGCTAGGTGGTTGCTAAGGTGTTGCTAGGTGGTTGCTAGGGTGTCCTGAGTGGTTGCTAGGTGGTTGCTAAGGTGTTGCTAGGTGGTTGCTAAGGTGTCTTAAGTGGTTGCTAGGTGGTTGCTAAGGTGTTGCTAGGCGGTTGCTAGGGTGTCCTGAGTGGTTGCTAGCGTGTTGCTAAGCGGTTGCTAAGGTGTCCTAAGTGGTTGCTAAGGTGTTGCTAGGTGGTTGCTAGGGTATTCTAAGTGGTTGCTAAGGCGTTGCTAGGCGGTTGCTAGGGTGTCCTGAGTGGTTGCTAGGTGGTTGCTAAGGTGTTGCTAGGCGGTTGCTAGGGTGTTCTGAGTGGTTGCTAAGGTGTTGCTAGGCGGTTGCTAGGGTATTCTGAGTGGTTGCTAAGGTGTTGCTAGGCGGTTGCTATGGTGTCCTGAGTGGTTGCTAGGTGGTTGCTAAGGTGTTGCTAGGCGGTTGCTAAGGTGTCCTAAGTGGTTGTTAGGTGGTTGCTAAGGCGTTGCTAGACGGTTGCTAGGGTGTTCTGAGTGGTTGCTAGGTGGTTGCTAAGGTGTAGCTAGGCGGTTGCTAAGGTGTCCTAAGTGGTTGCTAGGTGGTTGCTAAGGTGTTGCTAGGTGGTTGCTAGGGTATTCTGAGTGGTTGCTAAGGCGTTGCTAGGCGGTTGCTAGGGTGTCCTGAGTGGTCGCTAGGCCCTTACTAAGGCGTTACTAGGCGGTTGCTAGGTGGTTGCTAGGCGGTTGCTAGGGTAATTTGGGTGGTTGCTAGGCAGTTGCTAGGGTACCCTGGGAGGTTACTAGGCAAGCCTCACATACATGCCTGATGAAATATTTATACTTAGTGAGCATTTCTAGCAAGTTACAGTACTTGGCTAGTCAATATTAGCATGTAGCTAGTCACTGCTAGCATGTGTAGCATATAGGAAGTTCCGTTTGCTAGCATGAGTCAAACGAGCCAATCCCCAAGTCTCTACGATGTTCCGATGCTGAGATATAGCTGTTGATGAACGGTTGCTAGGGTACTCTGTTTTGTTGCTATGGGCGAGGTTGCAGAGTGAACTTGAATGTGGTTGGCTGTCCAAGTCAAATGAGCCAACCCCCAAGTCAATAGGACACTGCTAAGCAAAGATATGCATGTAGGCCAGTTATAATGGCAGTCTATGGGACCAGTTTGGGGGCGTGGCTTGTGAACTTCATTATCATATTGAGATGCTCATTGGTCATCTGAGTCAGATGAGCTATCCCCCAAGTCAATAGGACACTGCTAAGCAAAGATATGCATGTAGGCCAGTTATAATGGCAGTCTATGGGACCAGTTTGGGGGCGTGGCTTGTGAGCTTCATTTTCATATTGAGATGCTGATTGGTTGTCTGAGTCAGATGAGCCCACCCCCATGTCTCTATGACACTCCTATGTAATGTTATAGATGTGTGACCTTTATAATGGAAGTCAATGGGATCTGCAATGGGACATCCCACCCCATGTTAAGTCAATGGGGCACTTATTAAGGGTCTTTAAGTGGTTTGGGGGGGCGTGGCTTGTGAGCTTCAAAATCATAATGAGATGCTGATTGGTTGCCTTAGTCAAATAAGCCAACCCCCAAGTCTATATGACAGTGCTATGTACTGTGATTGACATATGACATTTATAATGGGAGTCAATGTAATGAATGGGAGTCAATGGGCAATGTAAAGTCAATGGGAACCCTTTTGGGACGTCCTAGCACCCGAGGGGTACAACCTATACCCCCTTTCATGGTATGTTCTCACTTAGGCTGCAACCCCCTACAGATGTTGTGAATCCCATATTTCTATGAAATTCACACTCTGCGCTGTGATTCGTCAAAGTTCGGCTCCATGTAAAGTCAATGGAGACTTTGGGACGTCCTAGCTCCCCAGGGGTACAACATTTACCGCCTTTCGGGGTGTGGGTTGAAGCCTCCTATAACCCTCTTGAGATGTCGCGAATCCCATGTCTCTACGAATTTCACTGTTGGCGCTACGGCGATTTCCGGGAATAGTATCTTACGAGTGTCTAGAAAATGAATGGGAGTCAATGGGCCAATGTAAGTCAATGGGGACCACTTTGGGACGTCCTAGAGCCCCAGGGGTGCAACCTAAAACCCCTTGCGGGGTATGTTCTCACTTAGGCTGCAACCCCCTACAGATGCTGTGAATCCCATATTTCTATGAAATTCACACTCGGCGCTGTGATTCGTCAAAGTTCGGCTCAATGTTAAGTCTATGGGATTTTTGGGGGGGTTTTTTGGCCCCTGCGGGGCCAAAAAACCCCCCACCCCTTATAAAAGTCATAGCACACCATTCCCGATAAGACCGCACGATTTGAGCCCACTTTCAAGGGTCTGGGACGAAAGCTGCGGGACTAGTTACGCGCCGAAAAATAGGACGGAAGAAGGAAGAAGAAGAAGAAGAAGGAAGAAGAATAATAAACCACAATAGTAAGAATGGACTTTGCCTATGGCAAACCCCATTAACTAGATTATTAAAGTTTGTCGAGACAAACTTTGAGGCTGGCTTGTGAAAGCCTGTTGGTAATAGTTTATTTAGTTTAAACAGTTTTAAAAAGTATGAATAGATAGATAGATAGATAGATAGATAGATAGATAGATAGATAGATAGATAGATAGATAGATAGATAGATAGATAGATAGATAGATAGATAGATAGATAGATAGATAGATAGATAGATAGATAGATAGATAGATAGATAGATAGATAGATAGATAGATAGATAGATAGATAGATAGATAGATAGATAGATAGATAGATAGATAGATAGATAGATAGATAGATAGATAGATAGATAAAGCAGTGTTTAGATTTTCCTTAATGTTTATTAAGCATTTTCTAGCATGTTAAAGTACTTAGCTAATCATTATTAGCATGTTGCTATAACACTGCAGCATGACGATATCAATCTGGGCCTCTATAATGGCAGTCTATGGGACAGTTGCTAGGGTGTAGTATCTGGTTGTTAGGGAGTGGCTAGAAAGTTAAAAGCTTGTCAGTTATTGGTAGTTTGGTAGTCTGAGTTAAATGAGCTCAGCCATGAGTCTGTAGGACAGTCTAATGCAGAGTTATGAGCTCACAAAGTTTGATCCAATGTAAAGTCAATGACAGTCTTTCGAATGTCTATGGGACAGTTTCTAGGGTCCCAAAAGTGGTTACTAGGGCATGGACAGAAAGTTAAAAGCTCATCAGATATTGGCAGTTAGGTAGTCTGAATTAAATGAGCCCAGTTAGAAGTCTGTGTGACAGTCTGATGCAGAGTTATGAGGTCACAAAGTCTGGTCCAATGTTAAGTCAATGGGATTTTTCAGACGGTCCCGGGACTTTTTTTGGAAAACCGAAAGTCGGATCAGTTGGAAAAGATATAGCACACCGAGTCAGACCAGTTTGAAGGTTTGGTGTGAGTTTGGTGGTCATAGCTCGAAAGCTCTCGGAGGAGATGCGTTTTGTTTTTTAGTCTCAGAAGAAAAATAGGATAACAGTAGTCTGGCTTGCTACACAAGCCAGCCTAATAAGTTTACGTGAGATAACAGTATGTTGGCTTTTCAAGCCACCATAATAATAAGTTTAAGTGAGATAACAGTATGTTGGCTTTTCAAGCCACCATAATTATAATTCAACTTAGATTAATCGCACAACCCTAATCCTAACTCAACATTGCATATCTTACTATATGACTATTGCGGACGCAAACATTGCGATTTTGATGCTTAAACAATATATTACACAGCCAAAACACACACCTTAAAGATGACATACTTTGATTGGTCAAGACGTAATGATTACTCTAACATGTTTCTTGTCTTTGACTAAGTCTAAATCACATAATGTGAAAAGGTGACTGCTGTACCAGACAAAAACAAGCGCAATATAAAAACATCCTGAGAGATGTGATTGATAACTTGACTAATCAGTGAACTAATCTCAATGCACAACTTCTCAAATGTTATTTCAGTCATTCTCAAATGTCTGTCATGAAAATGATTTGGTTAAATGACCTGCCAGAACCATCTCACAGATTGTGTCCCCAAACAACAGTTATTAGAAGTGTCATCTCCAAGCTCTGAGCCTCAAACCATTTATACAGAAGTTGCAGCTATTTCTATTTTTATAAATGATAACTTACACTAGTTTCCAAAGAAGTGAGCATTTTGTTCTCTTGAACACAGAAGATGAAATTTTGACTTTGTTCACAAATTATTTACACTATTCCAGAAAATAAAAAAATAAAAATATAAGCTTTGGATGGAAACACAGCTAAAAGCACAATTTAAGGGATCCTTACACTTAACGTCAGCTTTAAAAAGATATATCCATGTACTCTTTAATGCAGTCTGTGTCTATATCAGACAGACAGCACCTAAATTAGCATGTGTGAGAATATTAAAGCTGACAAGTCAGAAGGATCATCTGCTCTCCTCTGCCTTTATGTCTGCGTTTTATTAAAATAACCCATTACAACCCTCTAAAATTAAAATCTCACGTATATTAAGAAAGTGTTAAAGACATTTTAAGAGAGAAAGTGAAATCTCTACTTTTGTGTTCGGTTTAACCCTACACATGACAAGAACAGAGTTGTCTAGAAATAATCTACTTTAGAAGCACTAAAGTTTTACATCACCTCAGAAATAAACAATGGAAATTAGAGTAAAATTGCAATCCCAATGAAATCATCTCTTTAAAAATTTCACAAGTATTAAGCATAGATTTTGTGTATTGCTGTAACTGCTGGTCTATAAAAAACACAAGTTACTTCAATTGGAGAGACAGATTAGAACAAAAATTAAGTTTGGAGCTTTAATATGGACAATAATTAGACATTTTAATATAGCGGCCTTGATTTATTTCACTCTGGAGTTCCTGAAGTGTTAATACCGTAGAGATTACTGAAAAAAAGACAATATATTCACATATTCTTTCAAAAGTCATATTATTAAAACATAATTACTGAATAAAATAGGCCTGTGCAACCTGACCTACATATCGTATGGACATCATAAAAGGTAATTAAAAAGGAAGCAGTAATTCATTCATTCATTCATTCTATTTTCAGCTTAGACCCTTTAATAATCAGGAGTTGCCACAGCGATATGAACCGCCAACGTATCCAGCATATGTTTTACACAACGGATGCCCTTCCAGCTGCAACTCAGTACTGGGAAACAGCCATACACACTCATTCACACTAATACACTTCGGACAATTTTTTTTTTAGCTTACCCAATTCACTTATACCATATATCTTTAGACTTGTGTGTGAAACCGGAGCAAAGGGAAAAAACCCAGGCTAACATGGGGAGAAAATGTAAACTCCTCATAGAACTGCCAACTAACCCAGCCGAGGCTCAAACCAGTGACCTTCTTGCTGTGATGCGACATCGCTACCCACTGTGCCACCCCTGTTTACAGTAATACTTTTTCATAATTTATATTAGCGCAATAATACACCCTATCAGGCGAATGCAAAATGGCAGTTGGCAACTTTAAATACAGTAATTTACACTTTGCTTTAAAGTGTCCTTGTTACAAGTATAGGGTTAGGTTTATATTTACTGTAGGATTTTACCATATCATTTCATATAATATACTGGTAACACTTTAAAATAATGGTCCATTAGTCAGCATGATAGCCCAGTGGTTAGTCTGCCGACATATGAATCCCAGCTTATGAGAACTTTCCTGATCCTACCCTCCTCCCTCTCCCACTTTAATTTCCAGGTTTTTAATGAATAGGTTACTATTTGTTAATACTTTACATTTAAGTACAGCAGTTTTCTTTTTACTTTAAGAACAGTATCCTACCATTTTTAATTAACATTTAAAAGCACATTTTAAACGTTGACTTTTTATTATTTTATTTAACCTATATATAAACACATTACATTTTTAATGTTCAAATCATTGATAATGCTTAAAGTGGCTCAGAATAATAAATCTTCTTAAAAAAAAGGAATAAATTTGTCTTGTCATTATGTTGGTACAATTTTTTTTGGAGGTGGTACTTGATGAAAAAAAGTTTGAGAAACACTGCTATAGATAGTAAATTTAATGTTTAGCAAGGACACGTTAAAATAAAGTGTTTTTTACTAAAGAAGTCTCTTAAGCACATATTAAAGGCTATATTTTGACGATCCATGCGCAAAGTGCAAAGCTTAGGGCCCAAACGCAATAAGGGCGTGTCAGAATCCACCTTTGCTATTTTAAGGACAGAAAAATCCGCCTTGCGCCATGGCGCATGGTCTCACAGGGTTAAGCTTATTCTTTTAATGAGTTATAGATGTTTTGAGAATAAACCAATCAAAGTCTCATCTCTCATTCCCTTTAAGAGTCAGTTGTGTCACGCAATAGCACATTTGCTATTTACATGTTCTTTGTAAGTGGAAAAATTGAGCATTTCACTAGTAAGAAAACTGTTAAACAGAGCATTTACAGGTGAGAATGAGAGATGAGCCTCTTCATTCTTCACTTTCACTCTTGTGGATAGGGAAACTTGTTTTACGCACAGACATTAGCACAGACATTAGCCTATAAATAATTTATTTTGTTTGTTAAGCGCAAAGATGTTTCTAAATTATTTCTAAATTCAGTTCTAATTTCCAGCAAGCAAATAAATGAACAATAATAACGAAGTGTGTTAAAAAAACTGAGTTATTTCCAAATACAAATGCTATGTCCCATATGGTCCAAAACCTGACAGGTGGACAGATCTAAGCTTGTTTTTAATAAAACAAATAAAAATATGCATATAAAAAATAATACTGCTAATAATAATAATAACATTATACAAAAGCAAATTGTTATGAATAAACTGAAAAAGCCCCCCGAGATGAAGAAGTCATGAAAGTATGGTTTTTATATTTATGTAGGCTAGAAAATAATATTTTTTGTAATATTTCAATCCTTTACTTCTTTTTCATTTGTAAAGATATTTGCATATTGCTGTACATCTTGTGTGTATTAAGCAGTGTGTAAGCGAGGCGCACAACTAATGCGCACTGCACTGGACAATAAACCGGCTTTGAACTGGTCTATTAAACAGTCTATTCTAGTTCCTCAAATTAGC
This sequence comes from Danio rerio, assembly GCF_052040795.2. Taxonomy (NCBI): domain Eukaryota; kingdom Metazoa; phylum Chordata; class Actinopteri; order Cypriniformes; family Danionidae; genus Danio; species Danio rerio. The sequence continues at coordinate 15,763,148 of NC_141029.1, forward strand.
ACCGGCCAGCAATGAGCCTCAACACAACTCCTTTTTTAGACCAGAAAGCCTATGGGTGCACATGAGCGCAAATGCATTTGCTATTTAAACAGTGTGGTGCAAAACGTCAAAACAACTCTTGCGGCAAGATGAAACTAGCAAACAACAATTGCGTCACGCCTTGCGCCGGGTGTATGATAGGGCCCAAAGGCTTCATTTAAGTAAACAAAATACAGTTATAAAAATACTGCAGCTCAACTTCTTTTTATCCATGATGAAAACAAGGACTTCAGTTTTTGGAGTCTTTTTTATTTCCAGATTCTTTGTTTTAAATATACTTTTTTTAGCTCTGCTGTAACTTGTGATCAAGTAAAAGTGTCCTTTACTAAATGAAAATATTAAATGCTATCATTTAAATCTAAAACATCATCTAAAGATCCATAAAATTCAACATTCTTACTATGCATTTTCCAAAACATCACAGAAAATTGTGTATAACATTATTGTTGATGTACAATTTATTATTTTTATTATTATATTGTTAGTTTTACTTCAAACAGGGGAAGAAAGCATGACAAGAATAGCGATAATGCATTAGAAAAGAAAACAGGATGTCCATCACCAGTGGAAGGCCATCACAATGAACACATCCACTGCAAACAGCTTCATTGATAACAATCTAGTCACTGTGTTCCGACATGATGTTTGCATCCGGCATAGACAGTGTTGTTCATCTCTCTACCTCACCTAACCTTCCTTCCCATGCTCCCTTCTCTTGGATTTTAAAGATGCTGTTGCTGTTGTGTCATATAGCAAGTATTCAAAACGTCAAACACATCAATCTTAATACATATATAACACATTAAGTAAAGTGTTCTGGAAACAGCAGCCTGGCAAAGCATACTAGATTTAAGAGCTGTGTTAAAAAGCCCAGTGAGCTGCCAACATAGACAGATGTCTTCCAAAACAGCAGCCAAATTCAAAGTCAACCTCATTGATTGTCAAAGCCCCATAGCCTATTAGCAGCAACTCTGTAAGCCACATAAACAGTGGTCATTACATAAAGTGCACACTACATTTAGAGAGTTCCCAGCTGTATACTGACTTATACTGTGCTGACTTTGAAATACTCCAGTGTCCCTGTATCTGTGGTTACACTCAGTAAACAGCAAAAAGTTCGGTGAACCTATGAACTTCACGGCCAATCACAGTCATTTCTGTTGAGCACAGTTTTTGTAAAAATGATTCATTGTTTTCACTAGTGCCTAACATTTTGCCTAAAAACTGGCAAAAAGAAGGCATGATATAGAATAATCATTCTGTCTACATATTTGAGTCTTTGTATTAAGTATTAGACATCTGAAGCTTTAAAATGCTCCCTTATGTGGGCAGCTCACTGCGCTAGAGACTACAAGTGTAACATATTAAAATGATAAAAGAGAAACACAAAAAAAGTGCTGGAAGGAGAAAAAAAAAATAAATGAGCTGCTGTTAAAAATGAGGAAGGGAAAAAATGAGATGCCCCTTCAGAAGAGCATTCAGGACTGAAGCATAGAAAGACTCATTTATAAGAAAGCAGTCCGCCTATGGCCTGAGCCCACGAACATCAATAAAAATGGGTGTTTGCTTCATCCTCCTACTAATCAAAACTGGTTATTGCTGATTCATGCCCCTTTCCTAATCAATAGGATGTTAATCAGCTAAATGTAGTGTCATGCAGGTGGTTAGTGCAGACTCTTAAATATGTGCTCTGTTGTTTAGTGCTGGATGGAGTCAGTCAGAGTTAGCATAAATCGGTCATGAATCAGGTTGCTCCAGGCATTTGTAGAGTCAGCATAGGGAGTGACTACTTCATTACTGAAGAAGCCAGTATCTGATTCAAAAGAGGTCCGGCATGGAAAAAAAAGAAACACAGGAAAGTATTTAACTGAGATAAATGCACCTGCCTTCCTGTAAGATAGCATGTTTAGGCTCAATTTAAAGGAGCCTTCAAAGTGCTTTGGGTTAAAATTGTAAAAATATGCAACAGTAAAATTACACACTTGTGACCATGTAGATGGCAGATTTCATTAGATGTAGGCATGGGCCGGTATAAGATTCTGATAATACTGTATGTATTGAGGTATTGCGATTTCTTTCCTAAAATAAGTTCTTTTAAACATTTAACAAACATTTGTTGTTGTTGTTTTATCCAGACTTTTAAAATATTTTTTTTTTATTGTAATACAATATATTTATTTTATTTTTAAGAAACATTAAAAAAATTTGGAACAGTAAACATGTCAGGCTAAATGATTAAAACAAATCATTGACTTTTGCCATCTTCATTAGTTTCAAAAACACAGATTTATTTTAAACTTAAAAAGGCGTTTTTGGATATCTTTCCTTTCACTGGATATAAAGTAAGCCACTGCACGGTTCAGGTCTAAAACATGCTTGGATGTTGGTTGTAAGCGATTAGGTTTTTTTTAAGAGTTTCCTGAATTGTGTTTTGACCACTGAAGGGTCCGTTAATTGATGCTGTTGCCCGTAAAAAATAAATAAAATAGTCATAAAACCATGTTAAAGAAACAAATTATACCACAGTTACGGTATAACAGAACATTTAAGTGGTTTTAAAACCATCCCATGCCTAATTTGATGTGAATAAAAATTAGGATGTGAAAAAACTGTGCTGATAAGAGTACTGTAAAATCATGCTCTATAAAAGTACTAGCCAAAAATGTGATGTGAGTAGAGTAAAAGTACATTGTGAAACATCTTTTATGGCTTAATTTGTTTTCATTGAATAAAATGAACTTTAGTCATTTCAATTTAAATCGGTCAAAAACTGACTAAAACTATTTCAATAAACTTTGAATAGCTAAAAAATATTATTAAACCCTGATTAACTTAAGTTACAGTAACATAAAAACATTTGTTTTCATAACTGCTACAGGGTTTTCTGTATGATTTTGCATCATCTTGGACACTTTTAATCCTTTTGCATCTGTGTCTTGAAGTTGGTCTTTTTTGATGCAATTTATCGATGTTATCTATGATTTGATTGGATGGAAATCACAAGACATGATTATTCTACTTAGCCAATCACAGTAGATACAAAAAAATAAACATATAGTGACTGATGGTTAAAGAAAAATAGCCCTCTACAAATACTGATAGTTAAATATGCACTCATTTACTCACTAAATTTAGTAAACATTTGTAAACTACTTAGTAAAGTACAATTCCTAAGGAAAAACTACTCAACTACAATAATACGAGTATTTGTAATCTGTAACTTTATACCACAGGAGACAAAGGTATCATCCCTAACTTATGTCCTAATATCTTAAAGGTGCAGTATGCAAGTTTAACAGCCAGTGGTTGAACTAGGTATTGCATTCTTGGTTTAAAACACATTTTCACTGGGCTCTTCTGACGACTCCACACAGGTTGCCAGATTGATGACATCAACAGGAGCGTGCCTGACTATTAAGCCTACAGGCTGCCCTAAGATTGATTTAAGTCATGTTCTAAATAAAAGCAACAGCACGTGATAGAAGGAATATTACATTTTAAAAGGAGCTTTTGTTCTAACAAACACCTGCAATTTATATTTTAGAAACAGCTTCTATTTCTTGCAGCTGAGAAAACTGACAATAATCACCTCAGGTACACCTCATGTGCTTTATTCAGTGTTAAATGCTAATAATGTGAGTTTGAATGCCATATTACTAGACATTTATTGCCATACACTGAGCAGCAGATAGTTCACCTCAGATATTGAAAATAAAATAAACCATTTGAAATTTAACTTAAGAACTGTGAAATAATGCAAACCAACACATTTCAGTGATTTAGCATGTACATATAATAATGTTGAAGATGTTTAATATGCATTTATTAGCTCATATATAAACCTTAAAATTTCATTGGAGTGCAGTGAGTGCACTATTCTGTGCTTTTGAATAGCTTTATTAGATTATTTTGTCGTGTTTCATCTAGTGCAAACAGCCAAATTGCTTATCACTTGTGTAGCGTGTTGTAAGGACACGGGGTTACAATGTAACCTGCTGAACTAATGTTTGCGTTCGTAATATTTGTATTTTTTGCTAATTAGTAAGGGGGCTGTTAATGTGCACCAAAGGTTGCAATTTCGGTCATGGACATACTTTGAGAGCCTTCATGACTGAATGAATCAAAAATGTGGTTTTTCACCAAGGCAACCCTGGGTGACATTGTTTTTCAGATAAACAAGTATGTTCACCTAAATTTATTTTTTAATATCTGCAAAATATTATGGTATTTTTTTGCTAAAGAAGAGTCAAAAATGTACATACGCTTGTTACAATTTACCGAAATATGTGCTTTAAATGTCTGCAAAAATATCTAATGGACAATATTGTATACACAATATACCATTACTAAAAAAAAAAATGTTTCACCTGCAAAACTATTGACACTCGGTTACACAACAGTACAGCAAAATCATGGAAAGGCATATTTTTGATGTTTCATCTGCAGATCAAGCGATCGATGCCCTAGCTGCCAGACAATATTGCAAAACTTGCTGAAAGATGTATTTTTTATTTAGTTAGAACCATCCGTGCCTAGTAACAAATCATCTTAAGACTAATATGAACTTTCCACATCCAGATACACTCAAAACCTTGTAAGAGTGCACAACAAAACCTGCTGAAAGATGTATTGCACTTCATTTGCAACTACTGATCCAAACAAGCTGCAAAAAAAGATGGCTAAACAACGAGAGGCAGAAGCTAAAATCCTGCCCATATTATGATACAATTCAAAATATTCTCTTAAAGACAATATGCTTTTAATCGTGTGTCTTTCAAGACTCTCTCAGGCTGGCAATCATAACTGAGAAATAAGCCTGTGTTTATCTGCATGTTTGTTATAATTTCAAGAAGGACAGGAAATCACTTGGATGTGTTTATTTTGAAATCTTATCTTAACTTTGTAGGACTCAGAGAGCACAGAAAGACTCCATCATGTTTATGGACACTGGACTGTCTCGCCATATCTGCCAAAGAAAACACATCTATCAAGCCCACCCAAGCCAACCCGGATCAATTTTGGGGTGCTGTGAATTACACGCTCTGGTAAAATCAGCAGGAAATTTATGAAGAATACCTGAGGACAGATACTGTCCTGCAGAAAGAGAGCTTCATGTTTGCTTGTCTAGGCTAAACTCTGTCACGCTGAGTGAGCCAGACCCTTGCAGTTACCACCACATGTGCTCCTACACAGTTTGTAACCTACATTGTTTCAGTATCGACATGGACTATGTTAACATTGACATCAATACTCTGATTTTAATGAAATGAAGACAATACTCTGAATAAGAGTCTACCATCTAAACAGCAATTTTGATTATCCTAATATGATTAAAGTCATAATTAAACTAAACAGAAATAGAATTAAGATATGTGGAGTATTTCTAATTTAGTCATATTATTGGAGTGTAGTACAGACATGTAAACACCTTAAACAAACTATTATCGTATTGTAGTATTGTGCATCTGCAAAAATCACTTCCCAGAAGTGCATTGTTAAATTGGCATAATAGTTGACCAGGAACCACAGGTTAGAACACATGTGATTGTAAAATTTAAACATAATTGAGTCAAACTTTATTAATTGCATGTGTTCTGACTGTGTGAGCATTTCAAGCTAAGTTTAAACCAAATGAACACAAGAAATTGTAACATTTGTAGCTTTTAACAAAGACTATGTGTTATGGCTATCAGATATCTAGCGGTTGCAGATCGCTAATGGACTACAAATCCAGCATTATGTACTACAAGGTCCAGTAATGCACCACACACACACTCGGTTCCTGATCGTTACTGATTACATACACACGGCCGGAGGATTGTCAAAGACTGACTACATGGACTATTTATACTGCGCTTACACGTACACATCAGTGCTGAGTCTTGTTTATCTGTCTAAGTTAACAGCGCGACTTGCCTTGTCCTGCCGTGTACAGAGCCTTGTTTGTTTGTTTGTTTATGTTGCCTGCTGCCTGCCTGTATTGACCATTCACCTGTTATTCAACCACAACTCTAGATTCCCTGTGTATAACCATTTGCCCCTTATTGTGATCATTGCCAGTCTGACCATTCTCAATAAACCTGCGTTTTGATCCGCAATTCCTTTGTCAGCATCTCCTCACTGACACCATGCATACTCTCATTAAAAATTAAATATTCAATTTCTGTAAATGAAAACTATTAGACTTAGGAGAAACCAAGTAGTACTGTTTATTTAACCCATTAATGGTCCCTGTTCAACAAGTGGGAAGTTTTTCAGCAGTTGCAGCAGGTTAATGTGTTTACCTGCAGAGGGAAATCAATGTAAAATAACAGATAAAAATCTAGCTGTAAAGACATGCTAATGCTTAGGTCATGCAGATTGAACCCTGACTAACAACCTACAAGTCTCCAGCAGTTGGCGCAGCAAACTAAGCTCATGTAGTACTCCTTCAGATTCAAGTAACAAGCAGTCTAATCAGTCTCACAGTCATAAAGTTAATTGTTACCGTTCAACAAGTGGTACGTTTTTTCAGAGCATTTTCAAAAAAATAAAAAATAAAAAAAATTATCTAACTTATCTTGACAAACTACATATAGTTTGCATGTAGTCGATATTTTTCAATTGGGAACCTAAGTGTGAAATGAGAGCTAAGGGGTTTTTCATTTATTCATTCATTCAGTCATTCATTCATTCATTCATTCATTCATTCATTCATTCATTCATTCATTCATACATTTTCCTTAAGCTTAGTCCCTTTATCAATCAGGGTCACCACAGAGGAATGAACCGGAAATTTATCCAGCATATGTTTTACACAGCAGATGCCCTTCCAGCTGCAACCCAGTACTGGTAAAACATCCATACACTCATTCACACACATAAACTAAAGCCAATTTAGTTGATTAAATTAACCTATAGTGCATGTCTTTGGGGGAAACCGGAGCACCCGGAGGAAACTTACACGAACACGGGGAGAACATGCAAACTCCACACAGAAATGGTAACTGAGCAGGCGGGACACGAACCAGCGACCTTCTTGCTGTGAGGTGGCAGTGCTAACCACTTGGCCACTGTGTTATCCTTAATGGGTTCCTTCTATACTTTATTTATTGTATTTATCTATGCATTTAATTTCAGAGGTGCATTGTGTGATGCTGCACTCCCCTAAACAATAGTCCCAATAAATCCAAAGTGATGAATTCTTTAAAAATAGAGCAATTCAGGTCACCTGATAAAATAATAGCCATAAGATTATAAAAATATAGCAATATTGCAAAAAAAAAAAAAAAAGTTACAGTGCTGGTTTTCCAATTTTATGCAGAGCACAATATGAATAGACCACATTTTTCAAGCTTAATCCTAGACCACTGTGTCCATTATTTCCTGTCTGTAATTAGTGGCAAATCTGAAGTTGAACTGTGTAATTTCTGTGGAATCAGTATGGCCAACAACACCCCATAAACTAGTGGTCAGCCAACAAGACCGACCAAATCTCAGGCAATTGATCAAGTAAAGCCACAATGTTCAGAATTTTTGGGAAAAAAAATAAAAATCAACTTCTAAATTGCCATCTACAACAAGCAAAACATTGTTAATTGTTTGCCCTTTTTACACATTCCTAGTCATGCTTATCATTTCAGTCTGTCTCATTGTCCACTTGTGACTACACTACTTTTGATCTACACTACAAATACCTCTGACAGAAAGTGGACATGTTTGAAATGTATTAGGCTATGTTTACAAATGAATTAAGGGCTGTCCACTTTTGATCAGATAGACAAAAATGTGTTTTAATTTTAGGAGTAAACCAGGCCATAAACATGCTTTAGTTTTGTTACCTGCCAAATCTCATTGATAATCAGTAGGAAAAGAATCATTCTAAAAGTGATTTGTGATATCGATTCTATGTGCCATTCGTTGATGTAGTGTGAAAAAAATCCTATTATGCTAGTGGTATTATCACTGGTATAAATGTAAAAGAATTTTTACATCAGAATAAATTTACCAATTTATATAACTTAAGCCATTTTGATAACTCATTAGAACAGTAAAGCAGAAAAATGTCATTTTCATTAAATCGAAACTTAAAAAAGACTAGTGCAAGTTTCTTATGTTCTTCTTTGTTTCTTTAATATTATCTTGCAGTTACCCACTCTTCAAGCCTCTTCCAGCCCTTTTAACCTGTTTTTACATGAACAGAGACATTGCATTCAGAAAAATAGAGAGAAAGACCAGCTCATTGTTAAGTCTATAACACACAAAATCACACATACACACTCACAAACACTGAGCATAGATTAACAGCACCACCTAGCTCCTGTTGGAGTTAACTGCATCCCTCCCACAACACTGAGCTGCTTCACAATCACACTTTCTCTCTATCACACACACACTCGCATGTTTCATCTTAGTGAGGGCATTGTATAGACTTTTTTATCCTAGGTAAACTGTATTTCCTAAATATCAAACAAGAGTACATAACTAAAAAATTATTGTTGACCAATTTTTAAAGGTATTTAAACTTCTGAGGACCCGTCAGTATTTGGTTGTCCCAATATTTTATTATACAAGTGATGACATCTGAGCTTTCACAATAAGCAAAGCTAAACCAACACACACATGCAGACAAGTTTGTTTTGTGAATTGTAGGGATATATATGTTTATATTGTTTTTACACTGTACAAACAGCATTTTCTATTGCCCTACCCTAACAGACTTAAATCTAAAACTGTGTCCAGTTGTAATATCTAAAAAAAAATCTTGTTCTGTGTTATATAATTTAAGTCACTTCGTTTATTGTCATGTGTACAGTAAGGAAACAAGTTTTCCTGTACAATGAAATTCTTACTTTGCCGTCCACAGTGAAGTCACACACTTTAGACAATAATGTGGCACTACACAGTTTCTTTGCAAGGTTATTTTTTTATATTTAAATAATAATAGGAATCACGTTGCTAAAGATTTGATATAAAGCTAGTTTAAACTGTTAATTAAAACTGTAATCATAGCAATGATATAAATACATGTACACTACATTTATCATTTGCAAGATTTGACTTTTTCAGGCAACACACTAGGGTATAATTAGTAATCATATCAACAGAAGAACAACACATACATACTATGATGAGTATTTCATAGTATGCATGTGTTCACGTCAAAACCCAACGTCAGGTCAAGGTCAACATACACTGCATTTTTGTTACTTTCCAACGCAACCTGCAAACAACCAAATATGAATGTCTAATGATATTAAAGCTTGACGTTATGTGGATGTTACCACTAGGACATCTATCAGACGATGAATTTTGGTTGCCATACTTGACGAAACAGTATTTAACGTCAATATAACTTTAGTTTAGGATGTTGGCTCTGTGTTGGATTTCAACACTTTGCAACACAATCAACAAAATTTCAACATCATTTTACACCATTATTGGACATCAAAACAACATTGTACTTAGAAACTCAGTTTCTTTGTGACAACCTAATTGTTTTATGTTCAATCAACTTAAATTTATAAAAACAATTAATTTAATCGATTGGTGTTGTGGCATGAAGAAATTGTGTGTAACTCTCCATTTTTAACAGTGTACTATCCCAATACTGTTAGTAGCATGGTATTTCTTGAAAAGGATCCTGCAGTAAGCCCAGTTCACCACAGTAAAAGCTCTGTCAGATTCTGTTTCTCTCAGTGATTGATTGGGGGTCATACACATACTCCTACTGACTCTGTATTCCTCAATTCGGCTTTTGTTTAAATGTCAATTCAAAAGCGTTTCCTTTTCTCCTCAAAACCTCCTTGACAGGACCGGCACAATCTGTAGTAAACCCACATACACACACACACATACATACATGCAGACAAAGCACATCATTTCTAGTGTAATTACCACGCTGTCTGACTGTACACAGCATTTAACAATCCCTGCGTATCCAACGGCGCCTGCATAAACCCTGCAGTCAGAAATCACTGCGTGGGGAGCTTTCAACTGTACGCTGGGATCTGTTTTACTCGGTCTGTATTACTGTATTACTTGAAATAAAAGGCAAACAGAAAATATTGGTTGGGTTTGGTTATGTTTGGATTTCTTTTTGTAGCTACTTTGGTGGCTTCTGAGATGATTTGAAAAGTATCTACGATAGGGATAAGAGGATAGATTAATAGCACTTATGGTTATAGCCATAAGTGAGAATAATACTGGAAAACGGATGAAAAAATATGGGAAAGAATTATGCAAGCAAAAGTTTTTTTTGTAATTTTCTGTAAATTTTCCTTGAGAGTTGAATTTATACAGATACTGTTGATGAAAAATTATGGCAAAAAACAACTGAATTTGTTGTATTTATAGGATTGCACACAAATATAAACAAATAAACATGTTGTCTGATTCACACACAAGTGCCTATTATGAACAGAGGTGTGCAATATTTACAGTAGGGATGCTCCTGCAATACCGAGTATCAATTCTGATGCTTCAAGTTTTATAATGCATAAAGCACATTTTCACTCTAAATATGATACTTAAGTGGAACTTTACCCTTACCATAAGAAAATGAATTAAGAATGTTGCATATAATCCCATAAACATGTCTCTTATAACCCTTACGTGTGGATAAGCCATGATCAGAAGCAGCTTTACAGAAAATGCAATTTAGAAACATTGCAAATAACAAAAGAAGAACTCAAAATGTCTCAATGAAGAAAATGTTTGAAGTGTATATTTCAAGTTAAACTGCTATATACCTACCTATATATCCATTACTATATACTCTGTTAAAATGGCCATGATTTCAACAGTAACTGAAAAATACTACAGTAAAAATCCGTAACCTGGTTAACAGTAACAGTCTATAATACATATGGCTAATAACCATAAACTGACTTTCCCAGAATTCCTTGCATGGCACATCACATTTTATGTTTTTTGTTGACTTTAATATGGATCTCTTTAGTTGTTTCCCCATCAGTTATGTACATTAGAGATTTATGTAACATCTAATGTTGATAAACAATATTTATTTCATGACTTTAATATTATGCGTGTTACCATACTGGTAGCTGTGTGTAACTAGTAGCTGTGTGAATGACACTGAGCACCTTCTATACACTGATACACTTTTCTGCTTGTGAGAGAAGTTGTTTGTGATAAGCATTGGTTCATTATGTAATTTGCTCATCACCACCTGCATATGGCTGTGTTAATGTGTCTGTGTAACAAAAGATGTGTAGATGTTGGTAATTTAAAACAGAGACATATTACTTATATAAATAAAGAAATACAGAAGTTTACTTACAGAAGTTAAAAATGAGAAATTACTTTTTTGGTTTGTACTGTATTTTTAACAGTAAATTACAGGCAACCACAGCTGCTGTTTTTTTATCATAAATTTTACGGATTTATTTACAGTGTACCTATATCCACTACCTATATAGCCATTGCTATACTGTATATACACCAATATCCATTATTTCTTTATTAAAAAGAAATAGGCATATACACTACTGTTTATTGCAATTTATATTATTAAATATTGAAGCTTTAATTTAAGATTGTTGTTATCTGGATATTTTCAGCCAAGTTTTAGCGAACTTGCAATATTCTTCCAGTTCCTATGTGTAAAAAGGCCTTGCGATCGATTTATGAGACCGACCAGATTAGTGAATACTGATTGGGTAATGAAAAGTGATTATTGGCTGATATCAATCTCCGACCAGTCGATCGGAGCATCCCTAATTTATAGTCAATTTTAAATTGTACAACATGTGCAAGATGACTGAATTTGAGCATTGTTACTACGTTGTAAACAAGCTACACAAAACATTTCAAGAGCCTTAAAGCACTCACAGTATGTCTGCTCACAATGTTGGAAACTACATTACAAGTATATGTGAATTACAGCTCTAGAACATTCTTAAAGGGATAGTTCACCAAAACAATTGAAATTCTGTCATGTTTTTACCCAATTTTTAAACCTGTTTGATTTTCTTTTTTGTGTTGAACACACAAGAAGACACAATGAAGGTATTGAAGAAAAATCAGCCATTGACTTCCATACTGATCTGATCCTGAACATCAATGTATGCTTTTTCAGAAGATCCTGTTTTATATTTAACAGGAAAAACAGAAAGACATAAATGTTTAGAACCCCTTAAGTGTGAAAAAAATGGTCAGGAAATCCTTGGGTGAACTATCCCTTAAAAATACACAAAAGACGATATAAACAGGTATCATGGTAGTGGCGACACAATCAGTAATTCAGTCCCTCCAGGATTTTGCATATATATGTGTGTGTGTGTGTGTGTGTGTGTGTGTGTGTGTGTGTGTGTGTGTCCTAAAATGGCTATTTTTTTTTTTTAACTGTTTTACTTGAAGCCTGTTGGATTACTGTTTTCTGCTGTGACACATTTACAAAAATCATGCTTTAACATTAACATTTAACAATTAACATGAACCTTTTTATCCCAAGAACCATTGAACTCTCAAAATCCTGGAAGGGACTGGTTTATATCTGTAAAGTCAGACTCGTTGGATCCCATATGTGTTTATGCACCTAGAGGGACTACACACATATAGCAACAGCATGGTCAGGTCAGAAATTTGTGCCATAAGCAGAAACTCAATCAATGATTTAATGTCAGTATGATCTCCTGCACAAAACCAACAAGTTATTTTGCCACATTTCTGTTAAACATCTCTAAAACCACCTTTCTTTCATTGATTGACTATCCTTACAAAGAAAACAACTGTTTACAATTGCTTAGAAACAACCTCTTTTAACTCATCTGGCAACACATTTGCATCTTTTTAATAGAATTCATTAAAACACATCTTAATCACTGACTGACACAAGAATTAGCATTCCCAGCTAAACCAAGCACATTATCACTCTAATCACGGTGTGATGGATTTCATGACCATAACTCATTAACCGGTCACATCGATCTGGTTTTCTTGATCAGTATGTCCTCTAGTTCCTAATGACCAGAAGCCATAGACAAACAGGTTTGACATATCCAAGCCATCAACTTTAGCCACAGAATTCACAAGTTTAATTGGCTTTTAGCCCTGCAACCAGGGGCTGACTGATGCTTTTTTAATCTGTTGTTTAGTTAGATTGTAAAGTTGGAAAAAAGCTAACATGCAAAATGACACTTTTAAACTATCAAATTTTAAAGATAAAGTAATATAAATCGCAATTAAACAGAGTAAATGTCTTTGTAACATATCAGTATTTAAAAATATATACACTGTTAAAAAAGCCTGTAATTTTACGTTTTATTTCCAGCAGCTAGGGTGCCAGAAAAAAAAGTAAAATAACGGCCATTAAATTATAAGATTACCATAAAATAATTTACATATATTTACAGAAATTACCTTAAATGTAAATTTCTGGTAAATTTCTGTAGTTCTAACTTCTATAATTTATCAGATTTTTTTTTAAAGTGTATATAAACTTCAGAGTATCCAGAGAGCAGTATTAAATTGGTTTGGCCTATCGCTGATAATTTCATCTAAAAATGTAACATAATGGAGCCTCACAGCTAGAAGGTTGCTGGTTCGAGCCTCAGTTCAGTTGGCGTTTTTGTGTGGAGTTTGCATGTTCTCACTGCATTCGCTTCCTGTCCGTAGTGTATGAGTGTGTGTGAATGTGTGTGTGGATGATTCCCAAAGATTCCAAGGTTGTGGCTGGAGGGGCATTTGCTGCGTAAAAACTTGCTGGATAAGTTGGTGGTTCATTCCGCTGTGGCGACCCCGGATTAATAAAGGGACTAAGCCGACAAGAAAATGAATGAATGTAACATAATTATATAAGAATTCATCAAAATCAGATCATTTACATTGCTTCAAACTTATATAAAAGCCTTTATCTTAAAAAAAGTTATCTCTCTCTCTGCATTCTTCTTTCTTTTCACTTATTTTTTCAATTGTTTTACAGTATGGGCTTCTATTTGGATATCTTATATAAAACTGTAAAAACATGTAAAACTAATGCATTCCAAAAATAATAAACTTCAGAAAAAGTATTCGATCCAAAGACAAGTTTTCGATTATGTCCACACTTTAAGGTCTTTTTATTTTCCACAATCAATAATTTCATAATATACAAAACAATATGGGTTTTTATACTATGGGCTTCCCTAAGTTACAGCATTAATTTATTAAATATACTTATTGAAACTGAAACAAACTACAAAACAACAGAATCTAATGAAAACCAAATCAACATCAGAATCAGTTCAAAAACATTCACAGCTTATGAAATGGAATCAAAATGAATGGAGAAATCTGTATCAATACCAGACAATACACATCATTTCATATTTATCTCTGTTTTTTCTTTTTTGTTAGGCTGTTGGATTTATGTCCGGTGGAGATCCACAAGATGCAGAACTACTGTTAACTGCCGTACATTACGGCTGTTGTTATTATTTATAATGACTCATAAAAGCAAGAGGTAAACCCTCATAAATCACCCGAGCCAGGAGGCGTAGTGAGCACTAGCAGGTCTTATTTCTTACATCTCACGCAAACACAAGACACTCTAATTTATCACGGCCACACAGCTAACACATCGCACACCCTACTATATCTGGGCTCCTCCAGCTCCGCCCCTTCCATTTCTTTGTTCTGTCGTTCAGAAGCTCTCTGTCTCCTACGGGTCGCGTCCACAGGGGCGGCGAGGAGAAAATGGAGAAAATGAAATGCATGATTAACCTGTAGCCCGAGCTGATCTCTAACCTGTAGGACACTGGCAGCCTGAATGGGGTCCTTTCACTGGGAGCCCGCGCAAAGTGCCTGAGGAAACCATTCTTTGTTATTACAGCAAGGCTGCTTTATGATGCTGAAAAGAAAGCCTTATTAGCACTTGAGTAATTGACACATTATTTCCAGTGGTCCTTGGGCTATTTTTCCTGATTGCTCATGCTAGTTTTGTAGTTTCCCCCTCACAACTCTTTCTTTTACACTCCTGATAAGTAAATGATACTTTTTTCTAGGCAAGGTAATATTTATGTCTCACTCTTACATATGCATGCACAAAAATGCCTGGTGGCTGAAAAAAATCTACGTTTCTCAATGTTATTCTAATTGCACTTTCTTTTTTGTGTCAATGATTACTGGTGCTTTTTTATAAGTCGGAAAAAACTAAATGTTATGAAAACTCAAAGTTTAACATGCAAATTATTGTTATTTTTAAAATCGCCACCATTTTAAGATTAAATTATATGAATTCACAACTAGAAAGCACACATTTCTGTATTTGTAAGAGAAAACTGGAGCACCCGGAGGAAACCCATGCAAACAAGAGTGAGAACATGCAAACTCCTCACAGAAATGCCAACTGACCCAGTCTGGACTTAAACCAGTGACCTTCTTGCTGTGAGGTGACAGTGTCTATTTTTTTATAGTTATATTATGGTACTTGTTATATTATTATTATAGTATTTTGTCATTAACAAGGTAATACAATGACACAGTCACCAGTTAAAATTGCTCTGGATTTGAACATTTTGAACGATTTGGGAGAATCTCAGTATACAAATCAGCAAAATATATAATACTGTTCTAGTGTTTTTTGGATATTCTAATAAAAAAAATCTTCTATAAATCTTGATTACAAAATCTTATGTTAATCATATAATCTTACAACCTTTAAAATAATAATTAGCCACTGATTATCCTTTTTTTTATATATTTTCCATTTTCATCTTATTTTTCTCTTAATAACATATACAATTACTGCAAATAGTATCACCAATGCTGCATTCCTTGCATTACTTTATTTGAAAAACAAAGAAAATGGTCAACAGGGAGCTTATATTAGAGACTTAATTAAAGCTTGCATAATCAGAATTGGTCAGTCAATGTTATTCTAAATGCGCTTTCCTCTTTCGTGTCAATGATTACCGGAGGCTTTTCATAAACCTGAAAAAACTAAACACTATGAAAACTCAAAGCTTAACATGTGATTTATTTTTATTTGCCACCATTTTAAGATTAAATTCTATGAATTCACAACTAGAAAGCACACATTTCTGCATTTGTAACTCACTTTGGATATAAACGTTTGCTAAATGAATATGTGTAATTGTAAATATTTTTGGTTCTATAATAATACTTGCGTTCGACAAAATGATACAACATTTGTAATCAAATAACTATCACTAGTTCAAATTAAACTTTAGTCTTAGTTTTGTTTTTCATTTTAGTGTGATTTATAATAGTACCATTGCAGTATTATATGTTGATATCAGATTAGTCTCAACCACCAACACAAGACATTTGAACTCCATTTGAATAAACAGCATTTTTTATTAGCATCTAAAATACTGTAATTTTTGTAATGCTAAAGCAGATAAGATTATTCTTTGTGAAAAATTTGGAAGAACCTTGTCATAGTTCCCGGCCTTTACATTAATCTTTACATAAAAACCACAATCAGACAGGAGATTTTCAATACCAGAAGCTAAATTTATTTTTTACATCAGAATTTTAAAAAAGCTGAGATGTCTGAAATCAACCTGTTCAGGACAAACTGAAGTCTGTTATGGACAAACTGTCTGTCTGTTTGCACTGTCCTACTTTTTTACGTCACATTTCTCCTACTTACGTCTTAACCCAGTACTCTTTCATACATGTTGTTTCTGTGCTATTCTTTGCAGCCCTTTCACTCAGCACTGCTAGCTCAGGTCTATTTTCCAGTGTTGCCTTTGCTAAGTTCTTCTATATGGGTTTATGGGGTTATATACATTGTCATGATGGTATATTAACTTGATAAAGTCAGTCACTCTCCTGAATGTATCGTACAGATATACTGTATCTTCATATGGGTATTTAACATATATAATAAGTGTTTTACGTATTCAGTTATTAAACAAATTTAGTTATTCTCCAGCATACTGTAGCTTCTCATGGTGTTCCTCCTGTGCAGGCTTACTCATATGCACAAACACAGTTTTAACCTGGCTCATGTTTACTGTACACTACTGCATACTTTAAGAAAATACTAAATTTTTTTCAATCTCAGTACACAAATTAGCTAAATATATAACATTGTTCTGATGTTTTTGTATATTTTAATAAAAATAAATATCTAACATTAATGTCAATCGCATAATCTTGTTAATTACATTACCTCACAACCTTTAAAATTCTAAAAAGGCACAATAAGCCACTGATTATTTCTTTATTTTTTATATTTTCCATTTTCATCTTATTTTTCAACCATTATTAAAAACAATTACTGTAAATAGTATCAGCAATGCAGCATCTGTTGCATTACTTTATGTGAAAAACAAAGACAATGGTCAACAGAGAGCTGATATGACCTAATTAAAGCTTGCATAATCCTGATAACTGGAAGTCGGCAGTGGATATTGATTCCAAACATCTCCAAATCAGGCCCAAAAGTGTAAAGAGTATAGGTTTTAGTTTTCTGCACACTTGCATGCTCAGCATTAGGATCATTGTATGTGCATCTCTACACTGTTAACAATTTCCTGTAGAATTTACAGTAAATTACTGGCTGCAGTGTGCCAGTAATGTACGGTAAATCAATTACAGCAGGAATATAATATTTAAATTTACAGAACCTTTTATCTTGCTGTATATGTATTTACAATATTGCATATATTTACTGTAAAATATACAGTAATATTCACCATGCAACTTTAACACAGTAACATACTTCATAACTGTCTTACAGTAAAATACAGTTTAGATTAGTTACATATTACATTACAGATTACATTACTGTGTCACAAAAATCTTTAAGTGTGCATCCACAGACTGAATCCAACAGAACAAGAAAAATGACAAAACCTGAGGAGCCTCATACACCATTTCATATCAATATTTAGTTTTGTAAGTGGATGTGAAAAAGAGATCATTTCAAGGCCAATCAATGAGTCCAACAGCCATCAGCATTACACTCGACCAATACATCATCTATTTTCCCACTGTCATAAGCTCAATACGTCCACAAAGTGATGAAGATGAATGCATTTAATGCATTAAGAAAATGTCAACCGTGTGAAAGCTGAAACTGCAAAGCTGTCTAATCAGATTCACATCACCACCCTCATTTGTCTATCAAAACAACAACCAAAAACACATTTAAAGGGATGCAAGTGAACTGTTTATTGATCGTTTATAATTAAAAGCAGAAGAGAGCCACCAACTCTACTGAGAGCGCTTACATGACAAAAACAAATTCAAACAGCTTATAAAGTTCAAAAGTCTAAAGCGTACTTTTTTTAAGACGTGTATTAAGCTCAATAAAGCTACACACTGATCTCCTAATACGTTACCACTGGCTTCCAGCCACTGCTGTATGTGTTCACAAGAGAGTCGAGTTATGACAAATGACGCAGTCATAGTGGAAAGCTAAGGTGAAAAAATGTGGAAGCCGTTTTGGCAATCCCAATTGGAATTATAAAAAGCACTATTTTAAGTTAAATATTAATATAAGCTTACTCCAGAAACATGGATTAAGTTTAATTTTAGCTTCTCTTAAAATTAAATTCAATTCATCTTCATTTATATAGCGTTTTTTACAATGAAGATTGTGTTGAAGCAGCTTAACATAGATGAAGTAATTTAAAGGTGCTTTCACATCTGTAACCGCTTCATTTGGTCCGGACCAAGGGCAATAAACAATACATTGTTGCATTTTCTGCCGTCTTTGGGTTGTTTTCACACCACACTGCTGGTTTTGGTCCGAACCAGTTGAAACGAACCAAAGTGCACTCATCTGACAAAATCCACATATCTTATTGGCCAGATGTTGTTGAACAAATTTCCTAAACTGCTAATTGATTAGTTAGAATTCACTTGCGGGAAAACGCCAATGAACTTGCGCAAGTAAACAAAATGTCATTTTTACTCTGGAGGGATGACTGCGCTGACTGATTTTATCCCTGCTTTAGACAAACTATACATTTCGAGAATAAAGCGCGGCTTCAAAACCGTGTTTTAATGCATCGCACGTCACTTCAGGAAGAGGCGTGAATTAATTTAGAAAAACTGCGGCATGGTCATCTTGCGAAAATATTACCAACGATCCATCAGCTAATGTTTTGCCTCTCTCTCTCTCTGTCAACAATTTTTTTTTTTCTCTATGTCCCATAATGCACAGCGCATCAGCCTACGGCAGCTGGATTATTCCAAAAGTCGCATTACTTTTTGCGGTTGGACCTGTTAAAGTACAAATCATATTCTCACCACAAACAAACCGCTCCAGGGTTCGTTTGAAAGCGTACCGAGACCACCTCTTCAAGCAGGTCTCGGTACGCTTGTTTGGTGTGCTTTTGGTGCGCACTCGAGTACGATTACTGCATTCTCACCTGCCCAAACGAACCGCACCAAGAGGGAAAACGAACTCTAGTGGGATTCAATCGAACTAAATAAGGCAGGTGTGAAAACATTCTAAAACTGCATCTTTTCACAGTTGAGTTCAGTTGTAATGGACCTACCCTACATTCATTGCAGTGTGTGCAACAGTTAGCAGAAGATGGTGATAATAGTTCATCAAGCTTTATAGAGTGGAGGAACTATGACTTCAATTTGTATGCAAAAACCCGGAAGCGAGTTAGCATTTTAGCAGTTCCGGTTCCCTCGTCCCAAAGTCAATGGGTTTTTTCAATGGGGTTTCAGTAAAATCGCTTAAATAAGGTTCGTGGCCAACACAAACTCAAAATACTTTCATGTTTTGTTCTACGACATAAAACACATCAGTTACAGCACACTCTTGAATTTTTAAACCGGTTATGCTTCTTTAAAAAGACGGTTGCTATCAAGTTGCTAATTGGGACTACAGGCAGTGTCGGAGACATTATACGTCATCGAGCTGAGCTGGTCTGGAGCGCAGCTCGCTTGTGTTGGGCATTTGGATTTGTCTGTTATTTAAGTAATTTCGTGAATAGTATTTTATAGTTTGTAGTATTATTCTAATTGGGAATTCAGATTGTGTGCAGACAGTTCCTTCACTTGTAAAGGCTGTCGAGACTGATTAATTTGTTTATCATTTATTTTAATAAACAATATTATGAAGATACTGCTTACTAGTGCAGCCTGTCTCTTTCCTGCTCTCAGTAATGCAAACATGTGAATAAATGTGTAAAAATACATACATGTTAACTGTCATTTTAATGTGATCAAGTAATAATTCGTTGGGTTTTTCTTCTTCATCTAAACACATATAACTATCATAACAGCAATATTTACACTCCTCCGTAAAATGTACAGCATGTGACTGTATGGGCTGCTTTACAGTGTATTTCATGACAAAAAAAGGTATATTGAATGTTGCTCTGTGTCCATGATGATGGAACTTGCAGGCATTTGATTGTTCCTCCTCATGCCTCATTTCTGTCGTCTGTTAAGGTAAGCAAGCTGTGTGAACGCGAGCGATACACTTATTTAAATGTGTCTTATGATAATACTATGTAGGCAGATTTATACACACAGTTTTAAAACTTTTAGAATAACCGTAAAGCAAAACAGATGTATTTTCCACGTAAAAACGATCCAAAAGGCACAAAGGTCTATGTGTTTTTGCGTATTTATTTGTTTATAATATATACCGTGGATTATAATATAATAAACAGAGAGATTAACTCTTTGTCATGGACATTATTTCTAAAACATAAGCTTGAAAAGTTGCCTGTTGCAGGGTGGTGCTTACGTCACAGGCGAGCGCCCCGAGGGCAGTGTAGTCCGTTTGTAGCCTAATGTTAGCTTTTCAATTCTTGCGTTTGTATTTAAGATCCAAAAGTGCTCAAAGTTGTATTTTCGTGTGAGGATTATCCGGCTGGACAAAACGTGTAAGTGTAATGAACAGTTTTTGAACACAGAACTTATTATTTGCAATCTTCGAAAAGCCTATGGGAAAATTCCATAGGGATTTTCACGAGGGAACCAGTTTTATGCTAGCAGCCGGTTAGCCTACAAAGTGACGTCATAGTTCCTCCACTCTATAGGTGCTAGATAGTGTATTGATTCAATGAGATACATTTTTTTCTCTGATATCTACACAGTAGGTATGTGGCTTCATTTAATATGCTTGTTTAATACTCAATAAAATACCCCTAGGATCAGAAGCTCAAGATTGATCATATTTAAAACGGTCATGCATCTTAATAAGCTTTGCAGGCACCTTAGTGTCTGCTTTTTTTCTATCACTCACTCACTCATTCACTCACTCTCACACACTCACACACACACACACAAACACACACACACACACACACACACACACACACACACACACACACACACACACACACACACACACACACAAAGTATGATTTACTAATAAAC
The DNA here is from genome assembly GCF_052040795.2 of Danio rerio. NCBI lineage: Eukaryota > Metazoa > Chordata > Actinopteri > Cypriniformes > Danionidae > Danio > Danio rerio. Next base: position 15,784,493 of record NC_141029.1, read on the forward strand.
ACTTGAATTAAACGTGCAAAAAATGCTGTTTTAACTGAAGTGAGAAGATTATTTTAGCTCAAACAGGTTTGTGACAAGTGAAGACTGAATTTCCATCCCTTTTAAGAATAAAGGCACATATACCTAATCGCTTGAAGAGGAGTAGATTATTCCTTAATATTTTGGGGAAACTCAAAACACGTTCTCCCAGAACTTGCTAAATAAAACACTTAACATTGAAATGTTAATTGATTTGGCAAAAATACCTACATTTTGGCATTTTGGTACTGCAGCAAATGGGAAAAAGCATGGGAAATACATTAGGTCCTACTTCTAGGGTCTAAAAGCAAAATAAGTGGCCAAATGTATGTCATATGACACAAGGGCACAGTGTTTTTTTAAGTGTTACAAAACATCACAAAAAGTTCCTTTAACTGTTTGATGTCCCGAATACCTTAGATGAACAAAAACTACCATAAAGTAAATTAATTTACCCATAATAACTCTGATAAGCAAGAATTAAAGAAACCAGACTAAATCAAACCAGATCGTCAGGTAAACATTTCAGAAACACCTTTAAAGGCATAGCTCTCTCAAAAACTTGAATTCTGTCATCATTTACATTTACCTTTTTACATTTACTCAAACCTTTATGAGTTTCTTTCTTCTGTTGAACACAAAAGAAGATAACTTGGAAAAAAAGCTGAAAACCTGTATAAAATGACATCCGTAATATTTGTTTTTCCTACCATTGAAGTCAATGGTTACAGGTTTTCAGCATTTTTCAAAATAACTTATTCAAAACCTTCAAAATGTACTTTGAAAATAGGCAATGTTTAATGATTCATACTGACACGATCAGATGCTTTCTAAACAGTTGTTTTCACACCATTGTCATTTTTTTTCTTATGTGCTTATTTTATAATTAAGAGGAGAGCGTACAGCGCACATAACATCATGATTTTGCCAAGTATGATGCCATCCTAGATTAACATTCATCTGGATCCTGGAAAATAATTTGTTTAAAAATGCAATCCATATCTATTTTCTACCACTAAACCCAACCATAACTGTAAATTATTCCCAAAATCAGAGGGGAATATTTGTTGGATAACACTCATGTAGAAGTGCATAAATGTAACCATAAGCCTAAACATAAACGGTAAACATACAGTATCCCTTAATTCTGATTGGCTGATTGGAATGTTGTTCCAGGATGAACATAGATGTTAATCCAGAAACAATTCCTACTTGGTAAAATCAGGTTAGGGTACAGCATTTCCATATCCATCCAGTATCAGGATGTTTGCTAAAAGCATATCTCTGCAGAGGTATATCAAACACCTATACATCCCTAAGCAAAGAATGAAAATTCAGGGCCTAAAATTAAACATTGAGAAAAAAAATGCCTGCACTTTACATGCCAACAAATCCAAACCCACCAAAGGCCACTTCCCAGCATCCTCTCAATGGAAGTTCACACTCCGTAAAGTTCACACCAAAGTGTTGCCCATAAAGCCCATCAGCACAGGACCCTTATTGAGAATGATGGAGGTGGGCTGGGGTCAAAGGCATTAGGCAGTCTGGCTGCTCAGACATAAACAAACACTGCAGTATTAGTGCCTAACAGCCCCGCTCTCAGAACCAGCACACCATTAACCTCCCCTATTGCCTTTTATTCGTAGCGGTTTGAGTGCAAATACAGTAAAGCAAACAAAACCTCTTCCCGTGTTCATGAAAAGAAAATCGGCCTGTTTGATCAGCACACCTAGTGGTTAGTCTATCGATGGACGGATATGAATATAAATACTGTTATAGATTAAGCTGCCTAAACACTCGGGTGCTAAAGGTCAATGACAAGAATTCTCTCCATCAATAGACTTAGGCTGTAACACCTGATGCTCATCGACCAGGTCACCCTGAACCAATAACAAAGAGTTGGATTAACGTCCCCAACAGGTCACTAGTGTCAAAACTATTTTTGTGTTTAGAAGACCTAATAAGGGAGATAAAAAGTTCTGTTGTTTGTCCAAGCTGGTTCACATGAACTCGGTTTCAAGTGACCTTGGCGGTGTTAATCTCTGAATGTGTGCAGGGTGTCTCCTCTGGGGTCAGATGATTGTTGTGTCTTTAGGGTTTAATGAATCCGGCAGTCTTAAAAGGACATGACCCTTTAAGAGCAACAACATAATCATTATTTTCACACATATATCTTATAGTTAGACGGATAAAAGTCTCATGACATGTCTGATTCAATCTGTGACAAAACAAAAAAATGAAAACAATTTGTTGTGCCAAAAGACATGGTCAAGTCTCATCATTGCCTTAAAATGTTTGAACATCTGAATGAATTGTTTGGAAAACAAAACTAAATAGGCCTGTTCAGAAAAAGCCAGAATCCATCAATATAGGAAATGTGCAAATGTTTGCCATGACATTTGCTGTTCATTATATCGTTTCAGGCTTTATATAGCAATGTGCGCATCCATAATAGTCATATCACAGGATAAAAATTACTTGTGCTATATATTGTATTGATCTACTGTATGCTTGTAATTTCAGTAAGTTTCATGCAGATGTGCACTGTAAAAAAGTATATGATCAATACGTCAATACATGTCTTCATGCTAGTCCATACATTTAATTAAGTTAATCATGTTTCAAAATTTTAAGTTAGTTTAATTTCATTTAATTCAACTTAAAATTTTAAGCCAATACATTTTAATAATCCCAATCAATCTAAATGAATTTTAAAAAATACTTCCAAATAGAGCTATTCAAGCATCCGATGAAATTGTATCCATTTATGTAAAACAAAATATTGCTCTGTCAGAATTTTCCAAAATTGTAAATGTATATTTACAATTAAAAGGTTATTTAATATTACATTAGACTGAAAATGTTTATCATTTTTCGCCTTGACTTGTTTATCGCCTCGTCATGACTGCAATGTAGATGAGAGCAGGTGGTTGAAGTAGGAGGGCTCATAAAATACATCAGAAGTCGGACATCTTCAGAATCTTGCAATTTTGCCACCTGTAAACATCACCAGTGGAAGCGATTAGGTTTGTATTTTTTATCGTGGATGAATGACCTCTATAAAATACTATGGTAATTTAAAGTAAATATTATAGTGTTTTTGAACATGTTTTTTTTCAGTATTGGGTTGTCCATAGTTATAATACAGCAACTATGGAATTTAAATAGGTTATTTTTTATAATTTGGTATAAAAACACTATATTGCTATGAATTACTATAGTATTTTTAATATGGGAGTGGATGCAATTGAAATATGCTGTTTTTACAAAAAGATGGACACAATCCCAGAAGATACCTAGCTCATTACAAATAGGTGTATTAAAAAGATATCTGTATATGTAGTAAATGTTAAAAGAATGTCCAAATAAACAGCTTATACAGTAATAAAGGGTTCAATAAATGTAATTTGGCTACATTATAAATTAAGTAACTAAATAGCAAGATGATTTTTGAATGACAGCTGAAGACAAATGTTTGTTTGTTTGTTTGTTTGTTTGTTTGTTTGTTTGTTTGTTTGTTTGTTTGTTTGTTTGTTTGTTTTGCTATAAATGTCCCCAGAATTTGGCATTTGTTTTAACAAGTGGACCATTTCTATGGTCATTTCAGAGTTTTTTCTGACTCTTATGAATTAAAAAAATTACTGCAAAAAAGATGAGGCATAATGTCAAAACAGTCTGATTACCTTTGTATGTATTGGGCATAGGGCAATAATTGTTTTCAAGGTATACCTCGGTTTGGAAAAGACAAGGTTTTAAAACTGCCAAATTTTCTGTAATACCATTCCTAAGGTGTGTGTAAGATTTTTATTTTTTTCAAACAACAGCATCTCCAGCTGAATAGATATCCAATGATGCCATTTTAAATTGTAAAGAAATCTGTGTTTTTGAAACTAATGAAGACAGCAGAAGTCAATGAATCCTTTTCATTATTTTTCCTGACATGTTTACTGCTCCAAAATATTTTAAAAGTTTCTAAAAATAGAGTAGATTGTGCTCAAAGGGGGAAAAACTTTTTGCTTTTTACAGAGACATTTAAAAAGAATATGTTTTAGAGCAGTAATCACAATACTGTAATATTTTTATCCAAGGTAATCATACCAACAGAATTTTACACCTGCCCATGCCTAGTATGAATGCATTACCTATGCATCGTTTATTGGATTGACTTTCATGGAATAATGTGGAAAATTACAATCTACAAAATACACGGACTTTAAATTAAGAGAAAAATCAAATACAGCACATACCTTTTAAACCAGCATGCATCACGCAGTGAACGGTTCTGAACAGACTTTACCCATCGAACGAGCCTATCGTCTCTATGCTTGTGTATATTCAGAATATTTCTGGTCTAAATGTTAAGATGGTGACTACTATGTAAAGTAATTTCAAGCAAAAAAAAAAAAAAAAAGAAACAAAAACCTTTAGGTCATGGACAATTATTTTAGAATAACCAACTGGTGATGACCGTCCTATAGCTCAGCCCGAGCAAATCCCTACCAGAGAGAAACTTTTGTAGCATCACTCAAGCCTGAGCTTGATAGGCATCCAAAATAATTGTATCATCACAAACCAAATGTGCATCCCGCTGCTTCCTAATCTTAATGTTGAAACTGTATCCAGCATTAATGCGAACTAAATCTCTTGGCTTCAGTAACTCTTAAGCAAAGCAAACACTTGGGTTATGTGAAGGTTATGTGGCACACGCTGCTGTCATTTTGTTTTGCAGATGGCACAATGAGTCCCTTCAGAGCCGCGGAGAGAGCACACGACCAATCAGAGGTAAAATATTTATAAGAACCCAACTAAAACTGACAGAGAGAAGAGCTATAAATCTTATGAACAATCTCTCTAATCGCCCTAGCGCTCAGGAATCCACGCAGAACCCTAAAACAACCAATTAAAAGAGCTCATTCAAAATATATGCTGACTAACAGCTCGTAATAAACTCTCCGTATCCATTTATATCAACAGTCTTTAATGTTCTAATCGGGATATAGATGCATTAATTATGGATCAGGATCAAGGCGAGTGGGGAAATTACAGCCAACAGCTGTTCAGAGAGCGAGAGCGCTGGCATTCGGTATTCATGCTTTAAAAAGGGGCAAAGCGATGTGTGAGTGCAGTCCACTTCGCTTCACGTCTTCTCTCTTCCAGCGGTCCATGTTGCCTGGAAACTGCCTTAATAGCAAATCCATTTTAATATCCTTTCATATGTATTCCAAATGTATTATTCAAACGTTTAATATCTTTTTAAACTCCCTCTGGGTAGTTAGGACTATTAGAATCTGCCTTCATTCTGTTTTCGCCTCTCTCGCTTATTCACTCATTCCTTTGTTTTCTCCATCTCTTCCTCTTCTGCCCTGAGGGAAGACAAGGCCATGGCTCGTTTTGGGGTTTCTTATCAAAGTCTGCCTGCAGGAGTGTGTGTGGGTGTGTGTGTCTGTGTGTGTGTGTGCTTTCATTTCAAGAGACTGGAGAGGTGGATATGAGACTGAAGAGAGCTTCTAGATTTAGGGTTCTTACACACAGGATGCGTGCTGTTATCAGGAACTGGAAAGTGTAACAGAAAAGAACAGAAAGAGTGCTGTACTTTACACAGTATGTGATATGCAGTAAATCATGCGCCGTGTGATATAAAAACACAGAAGTAACACCTGCTTCAACTGTTCAAATGCTCAAAGCACATGGTGTTTCTGGAATTTAGCTTGCATCTGTGAATTTCCCTTACTGTAAAACAATCGTTCTTAAATGTTTTTCACCAAATACCATCTCAGAAAAACATTGTCTCTCCAAGTACCACCATAATGACCAATACTAAAATACAGTAGGGTAGTAGCAGGCCTAATTGAGCAGCTATACTGCACAGTTCAAAAACTGTTAATATTATTATTAAGAATATGTATTACTGTCAGCCACTTTAAACATTATAAATAGTTTAAACATTAACTGTCCTTGCAGACACAAAAAAAATCATTGCTTAAAATAAAATGTGCTTTTTAAAAGTTAATTAAAAATGGCAGTGTTCTTAAAAAGTAAAAAGCTAACTCCTGTACTTGTAAAGTATTAATGTATAGTAGCTTATTCAGCAAAACCTAGAAAAGGTTGCTTGGACCTGATAAATATAGGCTATATGTAATAAGGCATGGGATGATAACCGGTTTTAAGGTATACCGTTTTTTGGAAATATCAAGGTTTTAAAACCACCAAAGATTTCTGTTATACCATTCCTAAGGTACAGATTTTTTGTTTTGTTTTTTTGTTTTTTTTACATGTTTTTCAGAACCACTGTATTTCGTTTTTTAGGGCAACAGTACATCCAACAGAAAAAGACCCTCCACATAAAAAGCTACTTGTCCAAAATAATGTAAATGTTTTTTAATATAAAATATATTGTGTTTAATGGGGGAAAAGGTTGTTCTTTTTTAACCCAGACATTTAAAAAGAACTTATTTTGGAGTAGTAATCTCAAAAACAAAAGTGGTAGTACTTTTTTTTTATTATTTTAAATATGATTTTACAGTGGGCGAAGCAGTGGCGCAGTAGGTAGTGCTATCGCCTCACAGCAAGAAGGTTGCTGGGTCGCTAGTTCTAGCCTCGGCTCAGTTGGCGTTTCTATGAGGAGTTCTATGCGTTCGCATGGGTTTCCTCCGGGTGCTCCGGTTTCCCCACAGTGAAAAGACATGCGGTACAGGTGAATTGGGTAGGCTAAATTGTCCGTAGTGTATGAGTGTGTGTGTGGTTGTTTCCCAGAGATGGGTTGTGGCTGGAAGGGCATCCGCTGCATAAAAACTTGCTGGATAAGTTGGCGACCCCGGATTAATAAAGGGACTAAGTCGATAAGAAAATAAATAATTGAATAATCACGATACTGTGATACCGTGATATTTTTATCCAAGGTTATAATACCATTAGAATCTTATCGGCCCATGCCAATATGTCATACATTAAAATATAAGTTGCATGTACATATGACATATTTGTATATCTTTGAAATCCAAACATTAACTTATATTAACAAAAGCCACGCTGCTTCACAAAACAAATCACTTTATTTATTGAAAACACACATTATTTTACACCACTACGAGCACACATTTAACACATTTGTAATAGTTATTTTACAAATAATTGAGAAATTCCAGAGTTTGCAATAACTGAAATGCCAAAACAACAGGACTGGCCTGGTTTGTCTGGTCTTGCGCCTCTTCCTCTGGCTTTGTGCCAAGTAGATTGATTTTCAACATCTGATGATGCGATGCTCTAAAGTAAATTTTCTAAGCACACCGGTGTAATCATGCGCTTTAGGGAACTCAGTGTTATCCTACGCGTCAAAGGATTAAAAGTGTGTTCATTTTATTATTTTATTATTCAGCGATTCTTCCGCGTACCACTATAAGGAAGCCCATGTACCACTATACAGTTTGTGGACCACTGCCGTAGAATGTTAAAATAGATTTTGCAGGATTTCCTCTAGAATATGGACAGAAAATGTGCACAAAATGTTAATAAATCTCTGTCTGGGCAGGTAATAAAATGCATATTAATCTAAAATTTGTTTTTCGGAGCAATCATATGTGACTTTTTCCACAACCAATCATAAAATGCAGCTTATATGATGTTATTGACACATGGTAAATAAAAAGAAAGGTAAAATATTTTAATCTTGTGTAGAAATGGCTAACCAAGTATATTAAAATGGGCTTAAGACCCATTCACACCAAAAACAACAACAATAGCACAGTTATCTATAACAATAATAGTATTAAATATAGAAACAAATAACATTGTTAATGTCAATTTCAGGATGACTTCTTTCCAGCCGATAAAAAAAGAAACATACAAAGTAAAAATAGTAAGGGCTAATAGCACTTTTAGACTGAAAAAAAGTCTGAACAAAAATAATATCCATGACTAGGGCTGCACAATATTGGAAAAAAACTGACATTGTATTACTTCTTTTTTTTTTTTTTTTTTGCAATATTATCATTTAACAAGATGACTTAAATAACTTTTTTGGAATGAATTCAGAATTTTATATTGATTGGGATGATTTTGTTAAGGGAAATAAATTATTATGGTTAAAATGAAACAGTGCTTTATAGATTTCTGTGGAACCGTATTAAAGTACATAAACTGAACAATCAAGTGTGTTATCTTTACTGTATTAAAATACAATTGATCATTGTAAAAAGCTACCAACGATTTATTCTTGTGCTAAAATGTTTTAAATTTGCTTAAAATTGACAGTCCTTAAAAACACAATCAAATGAAATTCTTTGACAGAGTTAATATTATTATTAAAAATAATACTTTGCAATGACTCCACAAATCACGCGTTCTGAACTGTGGTCAATTGGCTAATTATAAACCCAACTTGGCATTGAAGATCCCGCGATTTGACTATTGCACATGCGCACACTGTGTTATCGATGCTGAAACAATATATTGTGCAGACCTACTCTGTTATAAAGCGAAGCAATCAGTCAGTGCAAGAAAATAAACATTATAACATTAGCTGAGACAGATAACGCTGAGATCACTTTTAGGCCTTTTTATTCCAGCAGATTAACAATAAAACACTGACAGCCACTTAGAATTTTTTCAATGTTGTAGATGATACTGCGGAGAATCTTACTGCCTCAATGGATTGGCACATTAAATGAGTTTTTAAGATACTTTAAAAATGATTATGTAGAAAAAAAAGCTGGTTATACCATCAGAATGAATCCCAAAAAAGTCCTCGGGTATCCAGCACTAGCTTTGACATCTTTGCATGGTTCCTTTTGAAGCTTATAAAAAAAAAACCTACAATATATTTCACAATGACTACGATAGCTCTTCAAAACAGCTATTTTTGCTCTTAAAAAAAAGCTATTTCTGTGTTACACAGAAGAAGAAATAGCCAAAGATTGTAACCAGCATGAGGGGTGAGTAAACAATAACACATTTTCCATTTTTTTGTGTGGGCTATCCTATTAATTCTCAATTACAATGAGCATAATCGATATGCTTGTTTTCATCTGATTGGTCAATGTTTCAACTTTAACTTGACAAACATCTTAAAAATTACACTCATGGAGGACAAAGCTAAAAGAAACAACCTTAGACATATAAGTATAGGCATTATATTGGCCTTCCTGCTCTCTAAATAACGGTCATTAAAAACCCATAAGGGGTGACCACAACTCAAGAAGCAAACACAACAGGTATTTGAGACTGCAAATAACACTGCAGGGATTTCTGTTGCCTGTACTGTAGATCTTAAGTCTTTCAGTTATTGAAGAACTGAAGCCACAAGAGACACATTTAAATAAATTTCAATAAAACTCAGCAAACTGCTTAGAGTGATTAAAAAACAAAAGAGAGATGGAATAATTATGACTGTCTTATTCTAAAGTGAGGGCATCCAAATGGTGCCATCCTTCTTGCTTCCACCATTTCCGTTGCCAAGGTGAACAAATCTCCTGTTATCACTCAGCATGGCCCATCTGTTTACAACTGTAGCAAACAGAGCATGAGAAATAGACTTGTCTGCAAGTGAGCAGCCCAATATATGCATGTGTATATACCCAATTAACCAAATAACTCTCTAAAAATGAAAGTTATTTCAGCATTTACATAGTTACATGCAACTCATTCCAAAACCAAATGGAGTTGATATTGTCTGGTAGTTATTGCAATAACGATAGCACTAACCATAAATCATGTTTATAAAAAATAAGGGACAAAAAAGTCCTGTATATTTAGACGTTCAAAGTTTAATGCAAAGGAAGACACTAGTTATGTTCCCATCCAAAAATGCACAAAAAATTATGTGCAAAACTGGATTAGAGCATAAAAGATGTGCGAATACAGCAGCCTTTACATCCAGCGAGTCAAAGCGAACAAAATTCTTACTTACTGATAAACATGTGCCAAAATACCAACAGTCAAAACGGAATTTGCTTCAGTGTTTCCATCACAGTTTAAACATTTTTTCTTATCGGAAAAAAAGTTTATGCTACTCATGCGCATATGTTTTTATGCACATCTTGGTGTTTCCAACAAACACCAAGATCTTGGTGTTTTTTATGCACAAATCCAAAATGCGCATGAAAAGGTGGATGGAAACATAGCTACTGGCTTTTATAAAGTTAGCTTAGGAAAACCTACAGCGAATGAAGTTTGGGGACTACGAAAAAAACATCTGGGTAATGATGTCATAAACCCTTCTGAGAAAACACGAAAGGGAATGGTCACAGAGGCATTGCAACGATAGTATTAGTGAAAAGCTAAATGTTGTCTAAACGCTGATATTTTTACAGAGCTTGTTCATTTTCTATGTCTGGGCTTCCGAGAACACAAAGAATTATGTTCCAAAAAAAGATCTAGCTCTCTGCGCAACACAATTTATAAAGGACCACTTATAGAAAATCGCCATTCATTTATCCATTAATTATAATGATTCTCATGAAATCAAGCTGGACATAACCAAAATGTTTACATTAAATGCTGATTTGCCAATTTGTCATTCTAGGTTAATTGAATTGTACCTATTGTGTCTGAATTAGGCTCAAACTGATACGAATGAACTGACATTATTTACACAACACAGTGCAAGCTAGAAAGAGGCATGATATTTCCTGGTGATGTGGACCCAATCCGAAAATCACAACACACTAGGTTAGCTGACCAATCAGAGCCCATTGAGGGTGGATCCTCGGAGGAACCAGGAAATATGATAGTCATTTTCATTTTGGCTGAGTAGCAGTATACAATTAAGATCAGATATGTGAAAAAAAAAAAACTTTTTTTTTTAATTTTTTTTTTTTATTTTTATTTTTTTACAAATGAAGCATGAGCACACATTGTTTTGCCCCACATAAACATAATCAAGCCTTAAAAACACTCTGTACTACCCCTTTAAAATGCCCTATTAACATTGGCCATAATAAGAAACATTTCTTAAGCAGCTAATCAACATATTAGAAGAATTAGATTTCAGACTTACACAAGGCTAAAGTAATTACACAAGGCTAAACTTTTTTCTAATGGCCCAATTAAAAAAAAAAAAAAAAAAAAAAAACATTAAAAACATTAAAAACAAATGTTATTCTAGGGAAGATAGTTAAACCATATTGGTAACTTGAGTTAATAAATAAACTTTTGTTAAAACTTTAATTGAGATGAATGTTAGTGACTTGACAGATGTTAGCCCAATTGAGTAGCTTTACATGGACATGTAAAAACCTAAAAGACAATATTTCAGTGAATTTAAGACATTAAGATTTTTAAGACCCCAGAATACCCTGGACTGGTGTAATATATGCTAAAAAGTTAGTTCTGCCATTACATAAATAAATTCAATTTTAAAATATATTAAACAATTATCAAATCTGTCAAAAAAATGCAGCCAATGCCAAACCTGTGCAGGGCTCAACAATAAGGACTGCCCGATGGCCCAGATGGATCGGGACAGTGCTGCCTGTGCTTGCCTAAAGTTTAATTTGCCTGCGACTATTTGTCAATTGCATGCATTTTAAGTTTGTTTTTTTAAGTCTTTAAATGTACCTTCTCTGTGATGTTTTCGGTTTCTCTTATCTGATTTGATGTTTTTGAGCATACATGGGAACAACACAATGAAAAAAATAAATTGATGTTTTGCAGTTTGGCAAGTCAGCCACCTTTTGTTAAGTAATTTCGAACTGCAATAAAATACCTGCACACTTTTAATACTGCTCTTTGTTTGCATAACACTTTGAATTTTGCATACATTTATTACATTTTAAAATATTTAAATTCTAGATTCACTGACATTATTTTTGAAACATTATTTAATATATGGGACTAAAAATAGCTATTAACTTCTCTCTCTTTTTTTTTTTTTTTTTTTTGGTGAAGCCAGGGCAAGTAAAAATCTGAATCATTGGCCCGATCGGAACAGTAGAAAAAAATCCTTAGTGTTGAACCCAGCTGTGCATAATATTGTACAACGAAAAGTCTTCCCACAAACGCAGAGTTGCATTAAGATTCTTCAAAAATGCTACGAAAAAAAAAATTATGGCAAAAAAGTTTGAAGCACACCTTTAAAATTGCAAGTACTACTCTGTTTAGGTGGTGTTTTACTATATTATATAATGAAACTGTCTATGCAACCATGATTGTCTCAGTGTAGCCCACCTCAACATGTCACCATTGAAGGTACCACTGAGGGGGTTGTGGCTGGTTAAGTCAGTCCTTTAAAAGGTGAAAAACAGCACAGTCGGGTCTCAGGGGAGCCAGAGAAAGGTAATGAGGGCGATCCTTTAGATGTTACCCTTCACTCCGCAGTCTTTTAATTAGGGCGCTGATCAGACATAATGAAGTGGAAATGCCATTTCACATTTTTAAAGGTACTGTTACTTAGCAAACCTGGGAAACAAAGTCCATCCACCTGTCTAAGTCATATCTCGAGTAATAACAATGGCTGGTGATTTGATCATTACAGGTAAAAGGTGCAAAAACTCTGATAGCATTAACATTTAAAACCCCCCAAAAAAGAAACGGGTCCATGAGAGTGAGGTTTCATCCTACATGCAAAAAAAAAAGAAAATCACCCCCTCCTCAAGGTGAATGACAGGAATTATGGGCTGGTTCTTCAGGGCAATCCATCTGAGGTCAGGCAATTAGAAAAACCCTGTTATCATCGCTCATGTAACTAAAAGGGTTCAGACTATCAGGCTGTCTGAGTCAAATTACCATGTCAATGTATGTTAATCTAAGGTTTTCTTTTTCATGTTTAAACCAGATTCAACCACCCAAAACCTTCATTTTTCAGGCCTTTTAGTTCACCCTTTCATATAGAAGACCGCTAAATGGCCTGTCAACTTAAGAACCATAAACCTAAACGTTCAGCCTGTCTAAATTCAGAGTTTAATGGAGTTTGGTAAAATAATTTCACCAGCGAAATACACTTCAATTTTCACAAAGCCAATGAAAAAGCTTGATAAATAATTCAAATATGCTTTTAAAGGATAGTTCACCACTTAAAAATTTTGAAAAGCACAGCTTAATCACTCTTAAATAATCACGAAACCTGTAGGATTTTCTTTCTTTGATGGAACATCAGAGGTCACTATTAAAAAGTCTAAAAGTGGACAAAGACGGGTGGTATTATGCTGCAAATTTACAAAACAAGAACCATAAAAGTATCCCTATATAACTTGCATAACATAAAATTGCCAAATTTAGGTTATTGTTCATTGAAAATACTGTTTTCAGGATCAAAAGACCTATTTTCATCAAAAATCTGACCTACGTTAAAGTAACTGACTCATTTATAATAACAATTAATTTTTTTTTGCTTTTCCTGAATAAAAAAAAATAAAATCCTATTTTAAATATGCACATAAAAGGTGCACACAAACTGCAATATATAAATAAAATCTGAACAAATAACTAAAAATCGTTGAACATTTGCAACAATAAAATGTAATAATTTAAACCACGTTTAAGAATTAAATTGTTTAAAAATTTGGGTACCGAAACCCAGTGCCTAACCGGTATCCACCAGACCAAAACAGAATATGAATTTCGGTGTCTAATTTTGGTGCCACTGCTGCTGCGACTAAGACATAAGATGCTTCATGGGGTGCATCAAAGGTACACATAGGTACGCGTTGTGTCACACCATTTTCAATCATTTAATTCTAAACAACTTTGAAGGATACAAACACCATCGGAGATGTTAGGCGTTTGTTCTTGTTGCTTAGATATAGAAGGCAAAGCGCACAGTATGGCACATCCCGTGAGCGACACCCTTTATCAACCCACATGATTGAAATCATCTAATTTGCTTAAACTAAATGATCTAAAATGTGGCAATATTTTACAAGCAAGGATTCTGACACAGCAAAAAGCAATCGATGCTTTATGCTGAGGTTTTTTCTTTCTATTCGTCGTGCGGTGTCAAATTTCATTAAAACAACACTCTTCCTACTCTTCATATTCTCATTCTATACCTCGGTTCGTCAGGGGGGCATGACTGAAATGTTCTTTAATAAAAGTGCACCTGCCGAATATGGAAACATGGATAGCATAGGAACGCAATGATGGTAATCAATCTATGTGCTATAACATGTAACAGGAAATCATGAATGCAACATTCAAAAAGCAACTCATGTAAGCACGTTTATTAAATATGTAATATTAATTGCAAATTAACTTTATTAGTTTATATTATTATAGTTATTATTTCATTATAAACTATATTGTTCAATTATAATGATTAAAATATTTTCTGTCAAAAAATTTTTTTTTAATTTGTAAAAACTAATTGTTTTAAGTTTTGGCACCGGGACTATTTTAAAAGTATCGATTTAGCATCTGTATTGAAAGAACCCCAAATGTTACCCAACATTATTCAAAACAGGCCCATAAACCCATTTCCTTGTGGACATTGTGTGCACAAAACATACATTAATAGTCCATAAAATTAACAGTCCTAGAGTAGAGCCCAATCAGGTGATTTCGTAGTGGTGTTGTTCAAGCACAAACCATTTCCACACCTTGACACCACAAAGTGGCTGTTTCAAATCCATTTGTCCTCCATGTCAGTAGTGCTAGGGAGCCACCAAAAATAGAGTAGTCACGAGTCATAAAAGCACAAATTTGGTAGGTTGAAGATAAATAAAAATCAAAGAATTATTACTTCTCAGTAAGTGCATTGTACAAACATTTTGAACTTTTGATTACTTCTACACATACCTGTCAACATTGGGATGTGAAAATATTGTTATCAAATATCATTAATCTTTTCTTCACTGTATAACTTGAACTTTCTGATTAAAGAGCAGCAAATGAATTTCTCATTTAGATTTTTCATTTAATTACATTAAATAACAGAAAATGTACACATCTAAGGTTATAACGAAAGCATTCGATTGCTTTCCAGACTTTTTATACTCATTCCAAAAGAAAAAAATGTTGTTTTGAAAGAAAACCCACAAAAATAGACATCTTTAGATGTTATTGTTTTTATTAATTATGTGAATATGTCTGTTCAAACTGTTCAAACACACAAAACCCAGACTTTCGCTCCACTACTACATGACTGTTTCAAGGATAGCATGGAAGGGTCAACAGTGCCTGTAAGAGAAAGGAGTGGAATTATATTTATTCCAATGTGTTTTTATGTGTAAAAACAATAGCACATAACAGATTCACATTTAAGAGCAAGGGGGTTCCCCTGGTGATTTGGCGCTATGGGTAGCGTATAGGGAGGATTGGCTCTTTATTGCGACCCTTCATAGAAAGACTGAAAATACAGGAGAGAAACAGGAAAATATCTTTACAGGATGATAGCGGTATAGAACTGTAAAATAAGAGACAATCCTGGGAAAAACGGGAGGGTTGAAAGGTATGCTTCTATAAGAAGTCATATCAGGCTGCTTTCGTAGTTGTTTTAGTATGCCTCAAATTTTAGTATGTAAAATGTTTCAGCATACCAAAAAGGTTTTAGTATGGTTTG